>NC_047032.1:11910713-12089884 GCF_902652985.1 Pecten maximus
TTATTTAGAAATTATATAAAAATAGCATACAGTAACAGGAAGTGTAAAATCACAAGAAAGAAAGAAAAAAAGAAAGAAAGAAAGAAAACAAAAAATATGGAGGACGATGATTGTTTACTTAGAAATTATCCATAAGACGTTTGTATGTTTATATATAAAAATAACATACATGTAGGTTGTATTGAAGATACTAGTAAGTGAAAATCGCTTTTATATGTTAATAAGCAATTTATACTACAGTAGTACATAGTCCGTCGTGTTACGGCTCTTCAGTTTAACTTTAATTATGTTGTATTGGCTTGTAAAGTGACAAAAAGATTAGTCAGTAAGTGGACAAGTCTCCCATTATGCATACATATATTACGTAGCAATAGTCACGTGATAAAATTTAAGAATACAAACTGTTTTTAAACATTTATTTTAAACTTACAACAATGGGATTAAACTAAAATTGGCCGAATTAAAACAGAATCTACCACAGATGCAGCAGTAGGTAAATGAGTACCGGACGGTGTGGTAGTACATGTATATAGTCCCGAGATATGCTGTTACACGGAATTACATGTCTCATAACAGCATACGTATTTTAGAATTAGTGATTAAAATTAAATCCTCTTCACTGAATCTGTAACATATTTCTTTAAGCAAGTTTTGATTTTTTAACTAACCTGACTAATCTATACAATTCGATTTCTACCATCACCGACGAGTCCTAAAAGAGCAAAATAGCTAGACTGGTCACCAGATCCCAAGTTTTTGTATAACATTAACTATTTGATTTAAACATATTTCATTTGTATCAATATATACAAGAGGATTGGGCACAAGTTGTCAAACTTATATAAAGCCCTTTCCCAATTATCATGATTTTTTTTACAATTTTTGTACAAGATGACATGACATTTGAAACATCAACAATTATATTTGGAGAGAGAGAGAGAGAGAGAGAGAGAGAGAGAGAGAGAGAGAGAGAGAGAGAGAGAGAGAGAGAGAGAGGGAGAGAGAGAGAGAGAGAGAGAGAGAGAGACACACACACACACACACACACACACACACACACACACGGAGTGAGGTGTATTTTGATTCGAATTTATTCAAATATTCTATTCATAAACAAACAAACAAACAATTCCGATGCCGATAAATCTCAATATAATATTACCACACACCACCTCCAACCCCCTCTCCCCTTGTAAGAATCATATTGTAGATTATAAATTATAAAGCTCAATTATATTTTATAGGTTTGATATTCCGTAAAGGCATAGGGCCAGTCTACTGTACAGACTACGTTTTTATTACTAAATTCGTATATTAATGTACTATTCGCGTATATTCAATTTCAATTTCTTTATTAACTGTGGGCCATATTGCCCATTAGTACATATTATAATATACAAAATCGTAATATACGTGAACAGCAATACAAATTACAAAGCGGAGAACGAGTTAAGAGTTTGTACATATAGCCAGGATCTTATTGGCTTCGAAAATAAGATTTGCATGATACAATTCACTGACATAAGTTACACTCAATAACTTATATTAAATATGAAAGTCTATACTTAGTCAAATCATGTACTTTATGCTACATGTAGTTTCTATATCTTAATGTTAGGAAAGAAAAGCGTGCTGTAATATATTCAGACTTGAACCTTGGTGCATCACTGTGTGATAGACACAACATAACAGGTCGTCTGAGACACTTTAACACTAGCCCTCCACCTCTGGGTTGCGAGTTCGAAACCTACGTGGGGCAGTTGCCAGGTACTGACCGTAGGCCGGTGGTTTTTCTCCGGGTACTCCGGCTTTCCTCCACCTCCAAAACCTGGCACGTCCTTAAATGACCCTGGCTGTTATAGGACGTTAAACAAAAACAAACCAATGGTCCGAGACGTGAAATGACTGAAGTACACTCCCCTAGTAAGTGTTCATTTTGAAGTGTTATCATTACTAGATATCGCTCGTTAGTAGAGGACGGGATGTTGGTGTGCATACAGACATCAATAACTCTTACGCTATTTGTGGTTGCTACAAAGTCATTAGATTGCAAACAGTAGTCTGGCGAAATCTAATTAAGCGTACAGTATGATATGTATACATAGCGGCATGTAAAAGCTTACATTTGGGGATCATTGTCAAATTAACTACGATATCATCAAAATATCAATACTTAAATAAAATACATACTTTAAATCACTTTATTTTCGCGAGATCAATTTTTCGCATTAATCTTTTGTATTTATTAATTTCAATTATAGTTAATATATAAATATTTAAAATCAAATACAAATCTGTATATTGAAAAAAAAATCAACATGTTCATTTCAAATAAAGAATCAAAACCCATAATTGTACATCACATTTCATATAATATTTAGCAAAACAGTAGAATCAACTACAATTGATTAGAAAAATAACAATTTGTATTATTGTTTTTTTCTCGCAGTAATTAAGGCAGTGGGCTGTATCCACTAATAGTTAATTTTATAGGTTTGCACCGACCTTACCATCCTAATGATTTGGCGAGCTAAAAATAATCAAAATATACACACTTCAGTGAAAGCTAATACCACACTGCACAGCTGTGGCGATAACTGTATCCAGCAAAAGATGGAAAACGTATACAGTACGTGTATTCTTAAACATTATAATAAATCGACCTTAGGAACCAGATATATATTCCGTAAGCAAAATAATTATGTTTGTTTGTTTGCTGGGTACATCGCCCCGTGAACAGCAAGGGTCATTTTGAGGCGGGTAACCTTGTAGTAGTTGGTGACTACCTCACTAGGCAACATATATGGGCGGCACGTCGCATGTCATTCATAGCAATTAGGGTAAAGTGTCCGGGCCAGGGACATTACCACGGAAATAGAGACTGGCTCATTTCTCATCTTCACAAGAAACACAAACCGACACGGGCAGTGAGTGTCTAACCACGTATCTCACAAAATAATGACGACCGAACTATATACACACTTTAGAATAACACACACCAATGTAAGCTGCTTGTTTCCAGCATGAATTAAAAAAAATACATATACTTACTTGTAGTATAGGTAGTTTTTGTACACTCGTATCCACGGTAACAAGCCTTCCATAGCCCGACAGTCACAAACTCACTATGCGACCAGTAAGATGTCGCAAATCCAATGAGATGTAGCCAGAATCCCGCCGTCAGGAAGAGAAAGAAAACTTTCACGAGTACGGGGGCTTCTTTGAACCCCGCCATATTGTATATATATAGCTGTTTATATTTCTTCCTATAGTGTTTTGTTTACAGTCATATCCTGTAAGACTGGAAGTAATTTCCGTTTTCAATTTATTTTAGAAGAAACTAGATATGCGGTGTTCACTTTAACTGATGAAAAGTCTACCACGTGCCTTTGGTGTAAAATGGTTGCCCACATGTCGTTTAACTGAGAGGGATGCTGTAAAATATATATTATGTTTTGCCATCAACACACGACTGCCGATGTCGAATTTCCCTTTCTATATTTAGCAACACGACCCCTAAACTGTTTCTCTCTCAGCAGCAGCAGCACTAGGCGAAGGGCAGAGTGTAAAATATGATCTAATGACTATAACCAAGTTTCTTTTTACGTCGTAAGATTCCGAAACAACAGGCCTTAGGTTCAACTATCTCCCTTACCTTCGGGAGGTTCCTTAAATTTAAATTTCAATAAAAGAACATATACTAGTTAAAATAAAGTTCCTTAAGTGGGATTTTTGTCTTTATTCCAAATAATTAATTCCTGAAAAATATGGCAGGGAATTTCTTTAAGAAAGTCTGTGGAACCGGAGTGATGCCTTATGTACATTTTTATTAGTAATAGTAAGTGTACACAATGATGATTCTAATTTATAAACCATAATAATGATAATAATAAACCTATGTATTTAAATTCATTCAAAGAGCTTTCAATTATACTACAAGAAACGAAAATCAGCTTTCTTTTGATATCATAGAAAAATCTCGGACACTTTGGAAAATTGTAAAGACTTCTTGCCTTTATTAATCTACATATTCTTTTATTGAAGTAATTTCTGTTTAATCAATGTCTAGGAATCCAGTGTAAACGAGGCAAGTCAGCGTCTAGTTTCCTTGATTTACCTTACCATCAAGCCCAGCTGTTTGGAGGCGTGGGTCGACTTATTAAATGTCTTATCTTAACCTGTCAGGTAGATCGTTAATGTGGTTCACATCGGGATTAAAAATACAGACTTTTATTTTTCGTTTTGGATATTTAAACTGATAATTCTTTTAAGGATTGTACACAATGGAGCTGAATCACTCTGAGGACGAATTCATATCAGCATTTTCTCGTTTTTCCTATTCTCTTGAATATTCGTTTTATCCTGGAATATTCTTTCCTGTATGTATACTGAAATCTACATTCCATTTAATAGAAGGGATCCTCTGGTTACTTCAGCTGTAATTCCTGGGTAGTAAGATTTTATCGCAAAGTTTTACCATGACAGCTACTCGATTATGATAAAAGACGTAGCCTGATGATGATGATGATGATGATGATGATGAGGAGGAGGAGGAGGAGGAGGAGGAGGAGGAGGAGGAGATAATAAAAAAAAATAAAAATGTAGTCCTAACTGCAATTTACATGCCAGTTTTTAGAGGAGGCCTATCGGTAGCGAGAGGAGAAATAGATGTATGATAGAGATTACACATGTTTATTACAACACGTAGACTCAGAGTCAAGGTTCATTCAAGATATGCGTCGTCTGGTGAGGTCAAATGTCACGACCTGGGTTCACCACTCATTTCTCAAAAGAGGTGTGTATTAGTATTGTATCATTCGCCGGTGGGTGATAGATTTGAATCACCCGAAACCAACTCCCATACTATATATATATATACACACACACCACACACATATATATATTTGTCATGATAAATACATCTTAAATAACGTTTGTATCTATCTATATATAACGTCTGTGTTTGTGAAGGCTAAACTTACGTACTGTGTATAAGGATTTTACGAAAGACGCACATATATGAAGAACATCTATCAAATATGAATTTCGTAAAAGATGCAGCAAAATACATATTTATATAATCAGTTAGAGTCTAACCTACATCGGTTCCGTTCTTCAAGAACTCGCCATTGATATCAGGGTCAAAACCGTTGCATGGGAATGAACGGAAGATAGGAAAGTAAAAAGGCCTGAAAATATTAAATACAGAAGGAGATCTAGAGCTGCCTACTTGTACCGTGTCTATACAATATAGTAATTTCTAGGCTAGAACTAAATTTAGGTTTATATGATACCCCGTCGCTAATTATATATTGTATATAATAAACATCGGGGTGTCATTTTTTACTGAATTTTAATGTAGCCCCTCCCCTACAAGAAAATGTGCTATGCAGACCAGGCAGAGACCTACATGTATATAGTATATAGGTCTCTGGACCAGGGAAGGGTCCAAAATCAGGCCTATAAAAATTATATAAATGATAAGAATAATAAGAAGTACCGCCCATATCATAATTTTGTGCCATTTTCTATGTTTATACATGTGTAGAAAATCCAAGAAAAATAGTAATTACAAAAAAATGTTTAAGGTGAATAAAAATTGTAAAAATTGAGCGGAAATACGCGGGAATATATCGCGTTGTTTTCTCCCTTTGTTATGAACTCTTCTATGTTGGGAAATCACGAACAAGTGTCTACTTCCTGTTTGAGAACCGACACGTTCGGAATCTTAATTCGTCAAAACTTTACCTAATTTCTTGCACGATATCTATACATTATGGAGAAAACTTCTATTTTAGAAAGACTGCGCCAGTTCGATGCATACCCCAAGACGCTAGAAGATTTCCGCGTGAAAACTTTTGGCGGAGCTACAAGTAAGCGACCAGCGTCTAGGCCGAGCGGCAAGCTAATCCTTAGATCATATCAGTCACTCTCGGTCTGCACGGGGCAAATAACCGACTTATAGGTCTATACATAGTTCGTTACATTGAAGTCAATTGTAGCAAATTAACTGGAATTTATCTTAATATCAATGCATGCTGGTTACTCATAAGTTCATAACGATATTCTACTTGAGAAAACAACAGTAGAGCTACAGGCCAGGGTCCGGTACAGAGTACAGTACACATGTACAGTGCAGTTATATATTTATTTGCAATATTTATTGTTTTTTTAAAAATATGATTTATTTTACCACAGGCTCATGATCTTCGATGAAACAGACCAATGTAGAATAGAATAAAAGCATTTTGATGAATTATACATTTCAGAGGAAATACATATGCTTTTGAAACTTTGAAATTCCCTTGTCTGTGAGCTCAGCATAACCTTGATTATAAGGCCCAGCAAAGGAACTTCATATTGAATGTATTGTTTATCTTACTTAAGTGATACTACCTGTATTAAAGGGGCATTCCTTCGAATTCGCACATCAGAAACATGCACAATTTTTATTGATAAAACCTATGTCCGAACGATGATAATATGAGTGCCTACATGTAATGAAATGAACACTGAAATGTGCAGGAAAAAGGCATATCGGGGTCAGCTGATCATGAGGGAAGTCGGATCAGACTTGCATACCAGTCAATTTTAAACAAAGATGCACTGTACAAGCTTAAGAGAAGTACAAATAATCTTAATAGAGAAATCCCACGGATAAGCAATTAGATCAACTATGGTTGAGAAGATGAATATAACAAAAGTAGGTCTAGCTCAACTAGGTAAAGCAAATACTGCTATTTTCGCAATAACTGTTCGTTTTACTTGATCCGATAGCTATGATCAAAATCAGTGTTACCTTCCGTTGTACTTTGGCACACTGGTGTCTCAAAAAATGCGGAAAAAAATCTGGTATAATGTTCGATGATCTTCTGTTTTTATTATCATCATGCATATTTTCAGGGTCATGTTCTAATAGCATGTGCAGGGCTTCCGGTTACGTCATCAAATTCATTTCCCATGAATTTATTGGGAAATCTAAATTACCACTTAAAATGAACCTAAGTGAAAGAAATCAAAAATGTGAAAATAAAAATATTGTGATCAGTATTAATTATATATAAGTGCAACATTAAAGTTTCATCGTAAAGAATTGCTATGATTCGCTAACCTAAAGCATAAGTAATTGAACCGATAGGACCTATATATGCCTGCTACCTCTGTGATGAAGGATTTTGGAAGCATATAGTATTTCGACATGACCATTACTACAATTGTTCGTACATGTACATGTAACATGCAAATTTTAAAAAGCTGTTTTTTTCAAGAATAGTGGCGTTCATATAAACTTATTAACTTTATAGATATATTTTGTAAACATAAGTGACAATATATGTTCCTTATTCGGTTAGTGAATTGGAGCAGCTTATAATGCAGTTCATTTTCTTTGATATTCAATAATAGGAAGGGATTCAATGGGAAAATTCTTCTGAGATTGCATTTATTTTAATAAATTAATTTATTTTAATAAATTAATTTATTTATTTTAATATACCTTTTTGTTAAAGGAGCGGGTAGGTGTGGCTGTACCAGCTATGTAGTTTTAGATATATGGTCTCTGTCACTCAGCTGATGAGGGATGCTTGGCTCAAGGGGTAGACCAAGGATTACACTGGGGACTGGGCTCTTTCCCTTTTGGGGGACTCAGAATGCATTTTCCCTGTTCTTCTGCAAATTTTAATCTCCTAAATCAGGCATATTGTATATAAGAAAAAATAAAAACCTAATTAAACAAAAACAAAAAAAGAGAGAAAAAGAATACACACGTATGTAAAAAAATATGTACAAATGTCTTTCATTTACACCAACAATATACAGTGCATATATATTCATGTGCATGGCATAACCATAATCTGTATATATATATATTTACCTGATTGTTTTCATATTACTTTTCTGTTGAAATTTTTCAGTTACAATCCTTAGTGGACTGCTGATGACTGTCTTGTTCCTGTCAGAGTTCAACTATTATCTCACAAAGGATATCCAACCAGAATTATTTGTTGACACCACCAGGGGCCAGAAACTCAACATCAATATCAACGCAACTTTTCCAAAAATACCATGTGCATGTAAGAGTCTTTTGAAATAGTTCTTCGTGTATTTAATTAATTTACCTTTAGTTATTCAGCTTCAATGATTATTGCTAAAAACTTATCCTTAGGCTTGCGATACATTGTAGATTTAACTATGTCCAGAAATTCTGTGAGTTTCATCAAAACTCGGAACTTGCATATACAGTGTTCGTAAGTAAAGGTGGTCCGATGGTCCGAGGCTATAGAAAACCTGGTCGGTCTATGTAAAATTTCAAAGTGTTGGCCCAATTGGCTATGAAAAGTTGGAGCCCTGACATACATTACAATTCATGAAAACAACATTCCATTATTTTCTGACAAATGATCATATGAAATCAGAGCTTACAATAGAGTTTATTTTACCCATAACAGCGTGTTACATTTGCGTGACAGTTATGCTACTTTCAACAATGTTTTAAAAAATTGGTCTATGGAAAAATGACTTGGGCTATGGGATTTCAATTTTCTGTAGACATATTGTCTAAGGAATTTTCATATATAATTTCATACACTGCATATGTATTATCACTGACTGATAGCAGGTATAAGGTAAACATGTACATTGTCTGCCTCCAACAACATTCTAACATTGACCAGGTCATTCCCTTGGTCACCAATATTTTGATATACCATATGCCATGCATACAAATTTGTGTTTGTATATATATGTGGACCACATTTATTCAGCAATTGTAAATATTCGTCTGGCTCTATGAATATTTCAAACAAATGTAATAGAATAGAATAAAGCTGACTGCTATTTGTGCTTCAAAGATAAAAAAAAATCAATATTTTTTGCTGCATCATTTATTACAACTATTGTGATTAGAATTTATTATAAGATGAGTAACATTATAGGTTTTTACTAATTAAGGATTACCAGCTCCTCTTTTTTTATTATTTTCTTTCCGATTACTTATTCATTGGAAAAGAGGGGGGGGGGCACAATAGCTCAGTCAGTTGTCACATATATCGGGTGGAAATCTGAGGTGTGTAGTTGAATTCAATGTATATGCTCCCCATCCGATAAACATTACAGACAAACAAACATTTTCATTGGAGATTATAGGTTTAATTTATAAAATTACATTCCATGTTGCAGATCTGAGTGTCGATGCCATGGACGTGTCAGGGGAACAGCAACTAGATGTGGACCATCATCTATTCAAACAGCGACTTGACGAGTTTGGCAATATCAAAGATGACAAGCCAGAAAAAGAAAGTATGAGTTACCTGTTACCTATTAGACAGTGCAAGCTCTTATAGTCCAGAACAAATATTTTATTCTGGTGCAGGATTGTCATAGATATATTGATTTTATTCATGAATGTAATTTCATGACCCAGGCCAGGGTTTCATCAACACTGCATAACTTTAAGAAATTCCTTGACTTCAATTTTTCCATATAAAGAAAGCATTACTGGATTAAAGGAAAAAAATCTTAGTTAAGGAGCTTTCCTTAAATTCTGATATTCTTTCCTATGGAAAATAGTGATCTAAAGAATTTCCTTAAAGGCCAGGAACATTGATGACACCAGGGCCAGGTCTGGTTAGACTTACCATATACATCCTGAAATAGTGCCACATTTTAGCTCTGAATTTTGGTAAGGGCATATTTGTTAATCAAATTTTGGTTACTGTTTTAAAATTTAGATTCTGTAGAATTTCAGAAAGGGGTTATTTGTGATCTAGATTTTATTTGTGAATAAATACGGTGAAAAAAAAATAGGTCATGACTCAGTTGATGTTTCTGAGCAGGAAAGCCATTAAGTCAATGCTTATGACAGCAGTAAAAGTCACTAAGATGATGTTTGTATGACAATGGGAATATTCACAAAGTGGATGTTTGTGACTGTGGGAATATTCACTTAGTGGATGTTTGTGACTGTGGGAATATTTAGGTTGTGGATGTTTGTGACTGTGGGAATATTCACTTAGTGGATGTTTGTAACGGGGAATATTCCCTTGGTGGATGTTTGTGACTGTGGCAATATTCACTTGGTGGATGTTTGTGACAGGGGGAATATTCACTCGGTAGATGTTTGTGACAGGAGGAATATTCACTTATTTGATGTTTATGAACAGGAATAGTCCCTTAGTGAATGTTTGTATGACAAAGGGAATAATCACTTAATGGATGTTTGTGATAGTATGAATATTCACTTTGTTCTTATTTATGATACAGGAATAATCACTAAGTGGATGTCAACGAGAATAATCATTAAGCTGATGTTCATGGCTGTGGAAAAGTTTGCTTTGTTATTTGTATGATAGTGTGAAAAGAGACTTTGTTGATGTTTGTCACCATACCAGACTGTAAATACAATTTGATTAGTTCTTTTGTTTGTTTCAGCATTAGGAGATACATCTAAAGACATTGTAGAGGTAAGACAGAAAGACCCGTTGAATCCCCATCTCCATGCAGAATTGTGGCTTTTCCTCTCTGTCTTCTAGTTCCATTGGAGGACATTGAAGTAAACCAGATCAGATGTCCCCTTTACAATGTTTTTTTCTTTCTTTTCTTTGCTGTCAACCTGGATTCCCATCCTCATGTGACTCTGGGTCTTCAAACAATCAAAAGAATTGAAAGCATTCAGACAACTATTCCCACATGGCTATTCGCCTATTTCTTGTTCTATTGTCTGTTTAGATTTACATCAAATTTAGTACTTCCAGGTAACTTTTTGTTTCATGACATATAAACTGAACTTTTTATGTGCATTCATTAAGTCATGAAAATCAGTTACGTGAAACTGCACCACTCCCCAAATAAATGTTTCCAAGTTAAAAAAAATTATTCTAACCTGATATACATAATCTACTGCCTTCCCTCTTTAAAAATAAATCGAGATAATATTTGTTGTAGAGGTCTACCCTAGCTTGGCTCTCGTCAATATGCTATGTCATTATGGAATTATGTTTCATAAACCAGAACTCCAGTGTAAGTTTTGTGAATTTGTTTTTTTTTTGCATTTTTGTTGCAGATGGTTACAAAACCTCTTGATCCAAGTCGATGCGAGTCTTGTTATGGAGCCGAAACAGATGATAAAAAGTATGTGGAATACTAGAGCAGTCTGATATGAAACTGCAGGGGAGTTTTATGTTTTTGATGTCTTGGATAGAAAATGATCTGTTTCAGTTTTTAGCAGGAAATTTCTTTATAACATACTCATATTACACTGTTGAATTTCAGCAGTAGAATTCTTAAAGACAGACAAGTACATTGTACTAATGTTTTCACTTACAGGTCAACAGTAGATTTCATCAAAGTGCAAGCATGCAAGACAATTCAGTTCAAGATTAGAATTCTGCTCTTCAGTTAGTAAATAAAAGTCACTTCTGACATCAAGAGTCAGATCTTCACCTACATATGTGTAAATACACAGCTAGGGTCAGACAGGGCTGCAATAGCTCAGTCGATTAGAGCGCCAGTCACGTAACCTCAGGTGAAGACCCCAGATGTGTGGTTTGACGCTTCCTAACCGAGTTGGTTTGTGTTTCTCCAGAAGCTGAGAAACGAGCCTGTCTGTGTTGTCATGGTTGTGTCCTTGGGCCAGACAACTTTACCCAGATTTCTCTGGATGGCATGCGACTGTCCTCCTGTATATTGTTCAGTAAGGTATATACGTAGTCACCAACTACAAGGGGACCCAGCAGCCTCAAAATGACCCTGGCTGTTCACAGGGCGATACACCCAGCAAAGAAACAAGTTCAGACACTGTCATAGACATTTCATTTGACAGGAAGTGGTCAGTCTTCAATGTAGTTATGAAATTAAAAGTGTCTTTAATTTAAATGTCCTAAACCCATCACGGCATGGAACTTTGGGTTGAGTTTGGACACATCTGGCAGGAATATTATCAGACATGAATCCTGAGATAATAAGAGATTAAATGATGCTTGTCTTCGCCAGGTGTTGTAACAACTGTGAGGATGTACGAGAGGCATACAGGAAGAAAGGCTGGGCATTCAACAATGCTGAAGGAATTGCACAGTGTAAACGAGAGGGCTGGTCAGACAAAATGAAGTCACAGAAAAACGAAGGATGTCAGGTATAGATTATAGTCGGCGATCAGTGTGTAGAAAGTAACCAGTGTTTTCAAACAAGCTCTGTTTAAATCACTAATATTTCACATGAGAATTATTTTTTGTGTTGATATTCAAGGAGAGTCAATCATGAATTCAAACCCTTCGCAATTATTTGAAAGAAAATAGCACTTTTGGATGGCGACCAAGATATAGGTTATCAATATAGGAGTCATAACAGTCTATGACTAATTATATATAATAGCTCACATTCACAAATTTAAAGTCTTCTCTAGATCAGCGTTCAGGAAATCATGTATTCGCGATATGTAAGTGATCTACAGTATTACTAGGTAATACAAATATGTACACAGTGTACTAGATGTGAAATATGATTCAATCAAATGAAAAACAAGCTTAATGGTTTATGCAATATTCTGAATTGACAGCTTGAAGCAATGATGAAAATATGAAGACTTTGGATATATACAGTACGAGGAGGGTGATTTGGTACTCAAACGCTCACAGAGCGTTGACCCGCGCAGCCCCCCGCTCAGAATTTGAGCGGGATTGCAGCGGGATTGCCGCGGGATTTGAGCGGGCTTCGAGCGGGGTTGAGCGGGTTCGCAGCGGGCTTGAGCGGTTTTGTAGCGGGCTTGAGCGGACTTGTAGCAGCGGACCCGCTCGCCGGGCGGGCTTGTAGCGGGCCCGCTCGAGCGGACTTGTAGCGGACCCGCTCGAGCGGAATTGTAGCGGACCCGCTCGAGCGGAATTGAATAGGACCCACTCAATCAGTAATGACGGTAGACTTTCAACAGCCTGGTGTCGATTAATTATACTTTAATGATCATGTATATGTTTTCAGTTGTATCGTCCATCGTAAGTATTTATTGGATGATGTACCTCAACTATGAGATACAAATTCATACGTGTAATGTATTGCTCATGAAATCTATGTTATAAGTTGAATAATATCTGCAATGTTGTACAATATGACAGTGTACTTGATGTCAGACCATTTTGATAAAAACTATTTGTAGGGAAATATTGTAGTTATTAAAGTTCAAATAGACTATTTTCATGCATGTGCAAGATCACTCACGAGTCATAAATCCAGTAATATTGGATATAGTCGTCATTTAGTGTTAGGAGCTGAGTCAATACATTTTAAATGCATCCTGTGACTGCTAGCTGGTGACCGCCTTCTTTGGGAAAACAAAAGGTAATTATTCTGGTTAATGGTGGACAATGAACCAAGTGTCCACAGTAGCTTTAATTCATTCTTACGGAATGGGGACGGGTCAAAAGGCGGTTTTGTCATCATTTCTAGAGTACTTAGGACGGTCGGATCTTGGTCAGAATTTTTGTGCACCTCGAGTGGGATATGGGGAACACGGAAATGTGCTCAATCCGGTAACCATTTTAATAGTGGACAATGAGCCACGTGTCCACGGCAGCATTATTACAATTCTGATTTAGCTGACCTTTGTATAGATGGCGTTTTGTGCATGACCTCGGAGAGGCCACATAAGGGGCTCGTTATTTTGATCTCGACTTATTTTTACATAGACATTTGAAGTATTTAGCTAGCAACATGTCTGTTTGAGAAAATTATCTTTGAATTTCTGTAGTAAGTTTCATAAACTTTTCAATTATTTGAACATTTCGTAGTTTTAAATCCACGGCCTAAAGATATTGTGTTTTTATTACTATCATTATTTATGTGTCCATCGGGGACATCTCTTGCATGGCTAATATCACGGACATACACTTACATGTATATTACCGGTAGATATCGAAATCAGTGCTAATAGTTTCCCAACTATAGTAGCTAATCATTTAATTACTTTCTTATCAGAAAAAAAAATCGTCACAAGTGCATTGCTCTACTCGAGCTGACTTGAATTATATTTTTTGTAATCGTATGATGTTGATGAGATGTATACTCGCAAGATTAATAAAGAATTGAAAAAAATGTTACCATTTTAGCAGCCTGGTACAAAATTATTTTGTGAGATATCGAACACTTTTGTAAAGGATAATCGATTCCCTTCCCGATCTCTTTTTGCCAGCAAAGACATACATGTAGTACGGTCTTTGATTACAAGACCGAGCATAATAGTATATACGTATGTATGTATATCTTATGTTGTATATATGCTATTAAATGGAAATTGTCAAATAAAATACAGTTTAAACTATATAGACCACAGAATGATTGTGTGTGTAGTCCAATATTCTTTCTTCATTGTGAGAAAAACAATACATTTGTGTCATCTGTCATGTGTATGTGATAAAAACGTCAACAAAAACACATTTTAAACAAATTTTAATCAATTATAACGACAACATGGGAATATTTCCTGTCCTTTTTATTTCGGAAGTAAAAAAAAAAAAAAATAAATACGTACTGACTATGCGAAAGTCACCATTATTATCAAGACCTAACACCCAAACAATGTGAAGTATTTCCTCCTTCACCGAGCTATTGACCAGTCCATTTTATGTCCGATGAAGCCTGAGATTAGATTAACTCTAATTGTATTAGATACACAGTGTACGTACATGTAATTGAAATTTTCCATTGAAACTGGTAGGTAACAAAGAGTTTCAGGAGAAGATATGAACCTTGTCTTCAGAGAATGTAGGAGATGAGTATCATTATCTGTTTTCCTGTAAAAACGCAATCATTGAAAATTTGCAAAGAAATTACATATTCTAAATTATTACCGCTCAAATCCAAATAAAACTAAACTAAAAGTCTGTTTAAGGTCATAATTATAAACGGAAGTTCTAAATGGTTTGTCTTTTTTTTCTAAAAAAATCTCGTCTTTGATTACGTGTATGTAATATAATCCTATGAATATTATGTTTTTGTAACTGGATTGTTTATTCATATATATGTACGTGTGATACAATGCTAATGTTCCTCATGTAACACATTTCCATGTGTTATAGTATCCAAATAAAACTGTGTGTATGGAGACCACGTGGTTAAAATCGCGTCATTTACAAATCATGATTGGAGTTAATCAATGTGATATAGATAAATCCTCTATACACAGGACAAATACCGGTCGTGTACAGTGTAGTTACCGTTATAGAAATGTTTTCACCTGCTGTTAACATCTGCCAATCACAGATTTTGATTACAATAGCGAGTATACCTGTATCGCAGTGACCCCATTGGACCCCTACAGCTTTTTTTTTACCTGCGGGCGGAATGTTGTTACATAAGGATTTAGCCTATGCTCCATGTTTACTAGTCTACCTGTATCTCACCTCTTACATTTAGGTCTTTTAGAATAAGGCACCTGCCGTTTTCCTTTTGAGGCCGTAATAGCGGAAGTAAAACCCGTTAAATCCGTATGCGATGATAATTGTATTAATCATTCTTAAATCATATATATATTTAAGATTTAAATTAGGTACGTAAGTTGTATTGTTGAAAGTTATACATTTATAATATGTACATTGTACGTATTGGTTTAATGGTTGCAACATATCAAGATATACACGTGCATTGAAATAAGAGCAATTACTTTCACTATATCTTTATATATACACCCCCCCCCCCCCCCCCCCCCCCCCCTCCTCTCTCTCTCCCGCTAAACCAATTTGTAAACATGTTAAAAAATAATATTATATTAAAATATTATATTATGCCATCTTGCTGTATTTTTTTCATGTATACTTGTGTCGGGAAAGGTGGTTTTTGCCCAATCTCTTATATACATATAAGTTACAATAAAAATATGTTTAAATAAAAAATCAGGGTAACTATTTATGTCAGGTTTCGTAAGAAAATAGAACACTCAGTATCCATATTTTTAATTTCAACACATCTTATTGACGAGATGTTAAGTCAATAGGATTGGACATCAGACATAGCCTTTATAGATCGATATTGTGATACACTTATTTATTGATCTTCATATTACTTTAATAAGGACGAACTTGGATATTTTACCCAAACATGCATATACAATTTACATATATATACACATAATACTAATCATAATAACAACATTATCCGTAATAAATCATGTACATGCATTTGATTCAACAAACACATACAAATGTACATGTACATGTATAATGTATATATGAGACATACGTTATGGGTCCGGTTGTTCAAAACAAATGTGTTTTCATTTTAGGAAAAATGTCAAGACTGGTTACCTATCAAACGGGTGATATACAGATTAATAAGTTTACAATACAGTACATTTTACCGTCTCAGCTTATGTAAATGATAAGGATGACCACAATTCATTTCAAATATTTCATTCAGAGAATTACATAAATATTATATATATATATATATATGAATGGATTGAACAACAAACTAAGCCTACATGTATCAGTGTATACTGCCCATCGCCAGCCGTCGAAAAACTACGACGTTTACCGAGTATTGAATACATTTGTAGGTAACTCAGTCGGGCATGGCTACATAACGGCTGGCGATCATACAATTCGACCACATTTCAAATCCTGCCTATATCAAAGAAAATGTTTCACTGACAGAACTAATTGCCTTTATTTTGATATATCATACATAACTATGACACTTTAAGTGGATATACCACGCACAAATGTATATATAAGATAAATGATTGTTCGCGCACAGCGCTAGCGAGAGCTTAACTAGAGTACATGTGAAATATCACGTGACTTATTGCGAATCTACATCACCTTATACCAAAATAGATATAAACATATATATTGCACTCATATTTTGCTCAGTTGTCATCGCTGTGAGCTTCGCAACTTGTAGATATGTACATATGTATGCAAAATAGATAAATGTTGGGGGTTTGATCTCTTAATCTTCCGTACGTGCATAAACTGATGGTTTTGTTTTCTATTATTCATGTAGTTAGTATAATTGACATCCAAACTTAAATATTTCATCAACTACGTCTTCCTCCATGTTATTGACACCAGCGAATATCAAATCTGAGAACTACTTTTTATTAGAAAATGGTCACCTTTAGGTCGAAACAGGCCAAATTGCGTCATGTTCCTCTTTCATACGATCCAGCTAACATGTACATGTACTGTATGTACACCAAAAAGACAAAACAACTTAGAAATATATCAGAATACTCAATCTAATTAAAATCAGATGTACATTTGCATTTTGCACTACGCTACTCTCCGTATGAACATTTTTAGATACAAGATGTTGTTTAAAAAATAACTTTGTGTTTAACCTTTTTCTATGATTATACTTTAAGATCCATAAAATGTATTTTTGTTAAACTAAACTTCATTACTTACGCTACCAAATAACTCTTGATTTGATACTTACACAAGCAGAGAACAACTCAAGCAAGTGAATACGAAACATATTTTGTAAACGTTACATTACATTCTGCGAACGTTTCTGATGAAATAAATATGAGTTCCTTCTTATTCATCGTTATATTAAAAAAAGATTGCAGGATTTCTTGTGTCCATGTTACGGGAGCGGGATCGCTGGCTGAGCGGGTTTGCTGGCCCGCCGGAGTGGGATCGCTGGCTGAGCGGGTTTGCTGGCCCGCCGGAGCGGGATCGCTGGCTGAGCGGGGTTGCTGCTTGTCAGAGCGGAATCGCTGCATGAGCGGGATCGCAGCGACATCGCTTGCGCGGGATTACGGCGGGATTGCAGCGGGGTTTTAATCCCCATCGCTCGACGGGCGCAAACACGCTGTGAGCGTTTGAGTACCAAATCACCCTCCTCGTACTGTACATAAACAACAATGAATCTTTTGTAACTTTTATTCAATTGATTTAAAGATTGAGATTTTTTATACATATGCATATGGATTCTATAATATATGTTTCATCATTCATGCAAAAGTTTCTGTGTGATAACTGAAAGAAAGATTCAAGTTATTCTGTGCCCATGAAACTTAACTTTAATACAATGCTGCCTCACTGAATGGTCTTGCTTGCAATTATTCTTCAAATCTGAATTGTCAAAGGTCTCGGTACTATAGTATATTATTTTGCTATAGATCAAAAATGTTTCATAAGGCCCATCATTCTTCTTATAATGTATAGAGTTTTTTTTCTTACTGAATACTGCATATGCTTTGTAGAATGAAGAATATTTCTGAAAGGGGAGATCACTCTAGGACATTCATTGTGAATGTTTGTGAACTGCTTTGCTGATTTTTGATGCCAAGTAAACTAAAACATTGTTCCAAAACATGCACATTACTGAATATTTTTATTACAGATATTAATGCTGAACTATGTCAATTGAAAATGCAACTTCTTGCTTCATAATTCAGGTATATGGGTATCTGGAAGTCAATAAAGTAGCCGGTAACTTCCATTTTGCTCCAGGGAAAAGCTTTCAGCAACATCATGCTCATGGTGAGTTCTCATTCAGTGTGAGGTTGGTAAATATATCATCAATTACTGAGTTGATATAGAATATAGCTAATTCTAGAAAGGATCTCATATTGCGTTGTAAAAGAAGACACGGTGGTCCAGAAGTAAGACCCAGAGCTACATGACCGAAGGGTCGCTATAGTTTGAGTCCTGGCATGAGCGCTGTGTTGTATCCTTGAACAAGATCATTTACTCTGTTGTGTTCCTGAGTCAACTCAGCTGTAGATGGGTATATGTATGTTGTAGGGCAGTGTGGGAAATCATTTAGACTGTATCTCCCCAGGGGGTAGAGAAAGACATAGGCTGGTTGTTATAGGCCAAATAACCGCAGATAAAAATTTGTGAACCTCTTTGAGATGATTATGTTGCTGAAATATAGCAGTGTATAAAAGTTCAGATTATTATCACCAGTACATTACTGGTTCAGGAGAACTGTATAATTTCGCTGATGTCAACCAGACTGATCAGCTTGAAATCATTTCTATATATTATTTTGAGTAGCCTCTTATTTACAGCATTGTATACCTGTTATAATGCATGTTCTGAACTAGCTATAAATCTACTGTATGTTAAAAACTGATGTCACAGCTTCACTGTTAAAATGCTGTCGTGTGTTCTATATCTGGGTAAAGGGTTAGTTAACCGATATAATAAGAATTTCACTACTCCCTCATGATCATAGCTCAAATAATTCACTAATGGAGATAAGTATGTTTGTTTTGTTAATCAATGCCCAAGTACTTAATGCCATCATTTTATAACCTCTTATTTCACCTCATGTAAAATATTCAACTAAGTTTTGAGGATGAAATAAATCTAAGTTAAAATGATAATTTCATTTTCCAAAATCTACTTTTTGAAACTGAAATTTGACCTGAGGATTGTCAAATTTACTGAGATTAACTGGATGCTCCAGTCCAGAAATTGAGATTTGGCAGGTACTCCGACATGATTACCGGGTATGGTCAGGGCAAACCTTAAATGCTTCACAAACATACTTTTTATCAGAATCAATATTTGAAATCTATTGTACATGTAGTGTCAATTAATATATATTTAAGAGAGATATTTTACCTTTTTTTTAAGTCCATGACCTACAAGCTTTTGGTGGACAGAAAGTAAGTACACAGATCATCATTGTATTGTCCTGACAAGCCATCAATTCAACAATGCCAAAATTCATTAAAAGTTTGATAATTTACTAAAGTTTGAGTGCAGAAATTATATTATATGCTTGCTCATCTATCATGTCACTTTGGGACATTGCTTCAGTTTTGGTTCATCAGATCAGCAGGTGCATTGTGGTACATAATTACTTCTTGTACATTGCCTGCTCCTTTAGATTTCCTGTGCAAGCAAAAATATTTGTGTTACGAATCAAAGTCGCAGACAGCCCACACCGGTATATTGCCTGTGGGTTATCTGCTATATAATGAATTTTCTGTAAAAGTACGTCATCGGGGGGAATCATCCAAATGTATTTCTTGGTCTGCTGGTGAGTTGTAAACACTAATGTCGGCACTTGTTACTACACCCAACATTCCCCAGGATATACAGTAAATTATCTGTGGGTAGCACATGAAATCTTCCCTAGGTACTACACCAAGTACTCCACAGAAGATACAATAAGTTAGCATGATGCCTAACCTAGGTACAATGCCACATACTCCCAGTAGATACAGTGATTATGTTAGCAGTGGCTAGCACATGACATCTTCCTTGTGTACTACACTAATAAGTTAGCAGTGGCTAGCACATGACATCTTCCTTGTGTACTACACTAATAAGTTAGCAGTGGCTAGCACATGATATCTTCCTTGTGTACTACACACTAATAAGTTAGCATTGGTAGCACATGACATCTTCCTTGTGTACTACACTAATAAGTTAGCAGTGGCTAGCACATGATATCTTCCTTGTGTACTACACTAATAAGTTAGCAGTGGCTAGCACATGACATCTTCCTTGTGTACTACACTAATAAGTTAGCAGTGGCTAGCACATGACATCTTCCTTGTGTACTACACACTAATAAGTTAGCAGTGGCTAGCACATGACATCTTCCTTGTGTACTACACTAATAAGTTAGCAGTGGCTAGCACATGACATCTTCCTTGTGTACTACACTAATAAGTTAACTGTGGCTAGCACATGACATCTTCCTTGTGTACTACACTAATAAGTTAGCAGTGGCTAGCACATGACATCTTCCTTGTGTACTACACACTAATAAGTTAGCAGTGGCTAGGACATGATATCTTCCTTGTGTACTACACTAATAAATTAGCAGTGGCTAGCACATGACATCTTCCTGGTGTACTACACTAATAAGTTAACTGTGGCTAGCACATGACATCTTCCTTGTGTACTACACTAATAAGTTAGCAGTGGCTAGCACATGACATCTTCCTTGTGTACTACACACTAATAAGTTAACTGTGGCTAGCACATGACATCTTCCTTGTGTACTACACTAATAAGTTAGCAGTGGCTAGCACATGACATCTTCTTTGTGTACTACACTAATAAGTTAGCAGTGGCTAGCACATGACATCTTCCTTGTGTACTACACTAATAAGTTAGCAGTGGCTAGCACATGATATCTTCCTTGTGTACTACACACTAATAAGTTAACTGTGGCTAGCACATGACATCTTCTTTGTGTACTACACTAATAAGTTAGCAGTGGCTAGCACATGACATCTTCCTTGTGTACTACACTAATAAGTTAGCAGTGGCTAGCACATGACATCTTCCTTGTGTACTACACTAATAAATTAGCAGTGGCTAGCACATGATATCTTCCTTGTGTACTACACTAATAAGTTAGCAGTGGCTAGCACATGACATCTTCCTTGTGTTCTACACTAATAAGTTAACTGTGACTGGCACATGACATCTTCCTTGTGTACTACACTAATAAGTTAGCAGTGGCTAGCACATGACATCTTCCTTGTGTACTACACTAATAAGTTAGCAGTGGCTAGCACATGACATCTTCCTTGTGTACTACACTAATAAGTTAGCAGTGGCTAGCACATGACATCTTCCTTGTGTACTACACTAATAAGTTAGCAGTGGCTAGCACATGACATCTTCCTTGTGTACTACACACTAATAAGTTAGCAGTGGCTAGCACATGACATCTTCCTTGTGTACTACACTAATAAGTTAGCAGTGGCTAGCACATGACATCTTCCTTGTGTACTACACTAATAAGTTAACTGTGGCTAGCACATGATATCTTCCTTGTGTATTACACTAATAAGTTAACTGTGGCTAGCACATGCCATCTTCCTTGTGTACTACACTAATAAGTTAGCAGTGGCTAGCACATGACATCTTCCTTGTGTACTACACTAATAAGTTAGCAGTGGCTAGCACATGACATCTTCCTTGTGTACTACACTAATAAGTTAACTGTGGCTAGCACATGATATCTTCCTTGTGTACTACACTAATAAGTTAGCAGTGGCTAGCACATGATATCTTCCTTGTGTACTACACACTAATAAGTTAGCAGTGGCTAGCACATGACATCTTCCTTGTGTACTACACTAATAAGTTAGCAGTGGCTAGCACATGACATCTTCCTTGTGTACTACACTAATAAGTTAGCAGTGGCTAGCACATGATATCGTCCTTGTGTACTACACTAATAAGTTAGCAGTGGCTAGCACATGACATCTTCCTTGTGTACTACACTAATAAGTTAGCAGTGGCTAGCACCTGACATCTTCCTTGTGTACTACACACTAATAAGTTAGCAGTGGCTAGCACATGACATCTTCCTTGTGTACTACACTAATAAGTTAGCAGTGGCTAGCACATGATATCTTCCTTGTGTACTACACTAATAAGTTAGCAGTGGCTAGCACATGGCATCTTCCTTGTGTACTACACTAATAAGTTAGCAGTGGCTAGCACATGACATCATCCTTGTGTACTACACTAATAAGTTAGCAGTGGCTAGCACATGACATCTTCCTTGTGTACTACACTAATAAGTTAGCAGTGGCTAGCACATGACATCTTCCTTGTGTACTACACACTAATAAGTTAGCAGTGGCTAGCACATGACATCTTCCTTGTGTACTACACTAATAAGTTAGCAGTGGCTAGCACATGATATCTTCCTTGTGTACTACACTAATAAGTTAGCAGTACATGACATCTTCCTTGTGTACTACACACTAATAAGTTAGCAGTGGCTAGCACATGACATCTTCCTTGTGTACTACACTAATAAGTTAGCAGTGGCTAGCACATGATATCTTCCTTGTGTACTACACACTAATAAGTTAGCAGTGGCTAGCACATGACATCTTCTTTGTGTACTACACACTAATAAGTTAGCAGTGGCTAGCACATGACATCTTCCTTGTGTACTACACTAATAAGTTAGCAGTGGCTAGCACATGACATCATCCTTGTGTACTACACTAATAAGTTAGCAGTGGCTAGCACATGACATCATCCTTGTGTACTACACTAATAAGTTAGCAGTGGCTAGCACATGACATCATCCTTGTGTACTACACTAATAAGTTAGCAGTGGCTAGCACATGACATCTTCCTTGTGTACTACACACTAATAAGTTAGCAGTGGCTAGCACATGACATCTTCCTTGTGTACTACACTAATAAGTTAGCAGTGGCTAGCACATGACACCATCCTTGTGTACTACACTAATAAGTTAGCAGTGGCTAGCACATGATATCTTCCTTGTGTACTACACTAATAAGTTAGCAGTGGCTAGCACATGACATCTTCCTTGTGTACTACACTAATAAGTTAGCAGTGGCTAGCACATGACATCTTCCTTGTGTTCTACACTAATAAGTTAACTGTAACTAGCACATGACATCTTCCTTGTGTACTACACTAATAAGTTAGCAGTGGCTAGCACATGACATCTTCCTTGTGTACTACACTAATAAGTTAGCAGTGGCTAGCACATGACATCTTCCTGGTGTACTACACTAATAAGTTAGCAGTGGCTAGCACATGACATCATCCTTGTGTACTACACTAATAAGTTAGCAGTGGCTAGCACATGACATCTTCCTTGTGTACTACACTAATAAGTTAGCAGTGGCTAGCACATGACATCTTCCTTGTGTACTACACTAATAAGTTAGCAGTGGCTAGCACATGACATCTTCCTTGTGTACTACACACTAATAAGTTAGCAGTGGCTAGCACATGATATCTTCCTTGTGTACTACACTAATAAGTTAGCAGTGGCTAGCACATGATATCTTCCTTGTGTACTACACTAATAAGTTAGCAGTGGCTAGCACATGACATCTTCCTTGTGTACTACACACTAATAAGTTAGCAGTGGCTAGCACATGATATCTTCCTTGTGTACTACACTAATAAGTTAGCAGTGGCTAGCACATGATATCTTCCTTGTGTACTACACTAATAAGTTAGCAGTGGCTAGCACATGACATCTTCCTTGTGTACTACACTAATAAGTTAGCAGTGGCTAGCACATGACATCTTCCTTGTGTACTACACTAATAAGTTA
Source organism: Pecten maximus (assembly GCF_902652985.1). Lineage (NCBI taxonomy): Eukaryota > Metazoa > Mollusca > Bivalvia > Pectinida > Pectinidae > Pecten > Pecten maximus. The sequence continues at coordinate 11,934,739 of NC_047032.1, forward strand.
GCAGTGGCTAGCACATGACATCTTCCTTGTGTACTACACTAATAAGTTAGCAGTGGCTAGCACATGATATCTTCCTTGTGTACTACACACTAATAAGTTAGCAGTGGCTAGCACATGACATCTTCCTTGTGTACTACACTAATAAGTTAGCAGTGGCTAGCACATGACATCTTGTGTACTACACAAATAAGTTAGCAGTGGCTAGCACATGACATCTTCCTTGTGTACTACACACTAATAAGTTAGCAGTGGCTAGCACATGATATCTTCCTTGTGTACTACACTAATAAGTTAGCAGTGGCTAGCACATGACATCTTCCTTGTGTACTACACTAATAAGTTAACTGTGGCTAGCACATGACATCTTCCTTGTGTACTACACTAATAAGTTAGCAGTGGCTAGCACATGATATCTTCCTTGTGTACTACACACTAATAAGTTAGCAGTGGCTAGCACATGACATCTTCTTTGTGTACTACACACTAATAAGTTAGCAGTGGCTAGCACATGACATCTTCCTTGTGTACTACACTAATAAGTTAGCAGTGGCTAGCACATGACATCATCCTTGTGTACTACACTAATAAGTTAGCAGTGGCTAGCACATGACATCATCCTTGTGTACTACACTAATAAGTTAGCAGTGGCTAGCACATGACATCATCCTTGTGTACTACACTAATAAGTTAGCAGTGGCTAGCACATGACATCTTCCTTGTGTACTACACACTAATAAGTTAGCAGTGGCTAGCACATGACATCTTCCTTGTGTACTACACTAATAAGTTAGCAGTGGCTAGCACATGACACCATCCTTGTGTACTACACTAATAAGTTAGCAGTGGCTAGCACATGATATCTTCCTTGTGTACTACACTAATAAGTTAGCAGTGGCTAGCACATGACATCTTCCTTGTGTACTACACTAATAAGTTAGCAGTGGCTAGCACATGACATCTTCCTGGTGTACTACACTAATAAGTTAGCAGTGGCTAGCACATGACATCATCCTTGTGTACTACACTAATAAGTTAGCAGTGGCTAGCACATGACATCTTCCTTGTGTACTACACTAATAAGTTAGCAGTGGCTAGCACATGACATCTTCCTTGTGTACTACACTAATAAGTTAGCAGTGGCTAGCACATGACATCTTCCTTGTGTACTACACACTAATAAGTTAGCAGTGGCTAGCACATGATATCTTCCTTGTGTACTACACTAATAAGTTAGCAGTGGCTAGCACATGATATCTTCCTTGTGTACTACACTAATAAGTTAGCAGTGGCTAGCACATGACATCTTCCTTGTGTACTACACACTAATAAGTTAGCAGTGGCTAGCACATGATATCTTCCTTGTGTACTACACTAATAAGTTAGCAGTGGCTAGCACATGACATCTTCCTTGTGTACTACACTAATAAGTTAGCAGTGGCTAGCACATGACATCTTCCTTGTGTACTACACTAATAAGTTAGCAGTGGCTAGCACATGACATCTTCCTTGTGTACTACACTAATAAGTTAGCAGTGGCTAGCACATGATATCTTCCTTGTGTACTACACACTAATAAGTTAGCAGTGGCTAGCACATGACATCTTCCTTGTGTACTACACTAATAAGTTAGCAGTGGCTAGCACATGACATCTTGTGTACTACACAAATAAGTTAGCAGTGGCTAGCACATGACATCTTCCTTGTGTACTACACACTAATAAGTTAGCAGTGGCTAGCACATGATATCTTCCTTGTGTACTACACTAATAAGTTAGCAGTGGCTAGCACATGACATCTTCCTTGTGTACTACACTAATAAGTTAACTGTGGCTAGCACATGACATCTTCCTTGTGTACTACACTAATAAGTTAGCAGTGGCTAGCACATGACATCTTCCTTGTGTACTACACTAATAAGTTAGCGGTGGCTAGCACATGACATCTTCCTTGTGTACTACACTAATAAGTTAGCAGTGGCTAGCACATGATATCTTCCTTGTGTACTACACTAATAAGTTAGCAGTGGCTAGCACATGACATCTTCCTTGTGTACTACACTAATAAGTTAGCAGTGGCTAGCACATGGCATCTTCCTTGTGTACTACACTAATAAGTTAACTGTGGCTAGCACATGACATCTTCCTTGTGTACTACACACTAATAAGTTAGCAGTGGCTAGCACATGACATCTTCCTTGTGTACTACACACTAATAAGTTAGCAGTGGCTAGCACATGACATCTTCCTTGTGTACTACACTAATAAGTTAACAGTGGCTAGCACATGATATCTTCCTTGTGTACTACACTAATAAGTTAGCAGTGGCTAGCACATGATATCTTCCTTGTGTACTACACTAATAAGTTAACTGTGGCTAGCACATGACATCTTCAATGATGCATTCATTTGACATGATAGTGGAGAACGTTCTTTTAATAGGAAAAGGCATGGTTTTGCTGGTGAGTTTAAGCGGTCAGCTTTGACCGTTTGAAAGATTTTTTTTAGTAATATCTTGGTTGGGAATAATGAAAAAATCCATTGTAAGAATTTTTGTTTTGTACAGATGGTGAGAGATAATTTTGAATGTATATCTGGGTAAACGCTTGACAGTTGTATCATTAGATTTGTGTACATAAATTACCTTGGATTCCAGATATTGTAGTCTGCAGTTTATATGATTTTCAGAAAACCTTTTGTCAGATAGCCCATAGAAGACATTTTTAATGTTTTAAATTGTATAGCCAGCAGGAAATATGCAGGCAGGAAAATTACTGTACCCAATTAGTGTTGATAAAAATTACCTTGTACAGCTATAATAGGATGCAAACTGCAAGCATGGAAGAATTGTCTTTTGCCAACTTGAATTGTATGCAGTTTCACAAATCAATTGAGAATAATCTGTTGTGAAATTTTCAAACTTACATTTTTGTATAATTTTCAATTCTTTTAATAGTCTATGGCCTTTTTGTTTCAGTTTAATATCACACATAACATCCAGCACCTTTCCTTCGGTAAAGATTATCCTGGCATCATCAATCCGCTAGACGATACAAACCAGCTGGCTGAGGAAGGTGAGTACATATACCAAAGAGGAATGTATATAAGACTTAATATCAAGATTGTCATTTGTGTGTATCACATTGTCCAGGGAACACCTCATATACCAGACAGGACTGTATAATGTTTGTCAGTGTGTGTCACTTTGTCCAGGGAACACCTCATATACCAGATAGGACTGTATAATGTTTGTCAGTGTGTGTCACTTTGTCCAGGGAACACCTCATATACCAGACAGGACTGTATAAGTCTGTATAATGTTTGTCAGTGTGTATCACTTTGTCCAGGGAACACCTGGTATACCAGATAGGACTGTATAATGTTTGTCAGTGTGTGTCACGTTGTCCAGGGAACACCTCGTATACCAGATAGGACTGTATAATGTTTGTCGGTGTGTGTCATGTTGTCCAGGGAACACCTCGTATACCAGATAGGACTGTATAATGTTTGTCAGTGTGTGTCACGTTGTCCAGGGAACAGCTCGTATACCAGATAGGACTGTATAATGTTTGTCAGTGTGTGTCACTTTGTCCAGGGAACACCTCGTATACCAGATAGGACTGTATAATGTTTGTCAGTGTGTGTCACTTTGTCCAGGGAACACCTCGTATACCAGATAGGACTGTATAATGTTTGTCAGTGTGTGTCACGTTGTCCAGGGAACACCTCGTATACCAGATAGGACTGTATAAGTCTGTATAATGTTTGTCAGTGTGTGTCACGTTGTCCAGGGAACACCTCGTATACCAGATAGGACTGTATAAGTCTGTATAATGTTTGTCAGTGTGTGTCACGTTGTCCAGGGAACACCTCGTATACCAGATAGTACTGTATAAGTCTGTATAATATTTGTCAGTGTGTATATCACTTTGTCCCGTGAACACCTTGTATACCAGAGAGAAGTGTATAACTCTGTATAAAGGTTCTACATTTGTTGACCTGCTGACCTTGACTGTAACCTTTGACTTCCTTCTAAAAAAATAATTCTGAATTTCAAACCACTTGATGAGCTATGTTGTTTTTTGACAACTCATTTAAATTTATGTCTTCTTATTAATTGCAATTGCCTGTCAAAGTCACAGAATGTGGAATATGGACAGCTCAAACTACTCTCCCTTGATTTAGAACATAACCCTCATATTTTAAATTGGATTTTTAATTTTTGGCGTTATAAAATGTTTTTGTAGATCAGACATTTGCTTCAACAGTCAATCCTATGATTGCTCTTTGTGTGATTTGCAAGTAATTGCCGACAGGAAACCAGTGAATATTCCAAATGCAGCACCACTTTTAAGTGCTATCTTTCCTACTGTCTCATACAGCTTTGGTCCTCGAACTCCTTTTCTGTAAAAATAAAAACAAAAATATCAAAGATATATATATGAGTGCTGAACCTTCATTAAGAAAAAAATTAATTTTATGAATTTCAAAATTACATTTTAAAGTAGCGATAGATGTTAGTAGTTCTTATAATTACCTGTAAATTGTAAATCCCACAATTATAAAACTGGCTGTCGATCCCAGACAAAAACCTCGCAGAGTAGATGTAGTCACATCACTAATGCATGATGGTCTTTTGTCATTCTCCTTCTTGTTATCAGGCATATTCTGAAAACAGACATGTAGGCATTAAATTCTGAATCTGATATAATGGCACCATGTATACATTTTTGAAACAGAGGTGAAGGTATTGATTTCTAAAACACTTGAGATATAGCACTCTTTAAAATACAAGATGTAGGTATCTTTTTGTAATACAAATATGTAGTCATTCAAATTATATCTAGAGATTAAAAGAATACATAAACCATTAAAAGTGTGTTACAAAAAAAGGTAAAATATCTTGTATTGTTTATGAAATTAATCTTTATCTTATAATATTGTTTAGGCCACAATAGCTCAATTGGTTAGAGTGTAGACCATGTAACCTCAGGTGAAGATTTGAGGTGGTTCAAAGCTCTGTACCTGTGTCAGTTAGTGTTTCGCAGAAAGCTGAGAATGAGAAATGGGTGGATATGTGCTGTTGTGGTGTCCTTGGCAAGGCAAGGCCCAAATTGCTCTGGATGGTATATGACAGGTCTCAGAGGCTCCTGTATGTTGTTCAGTGAGGTAGTCACCAACTACTACAAGGAGAGCCTCCCTCAAAATGACCTTGGCTGTTCATGGGACAATATCAACCCAACAAACAATTGTCTTAACGTTATAAAATGGTCATATTTCCCGATGTCTTTGAGGTGCCATTGAATAATATAAAGAAATTAAAGAACATGTATTTGAAATATGAACCCTTAATTGTGAGTTTGATATTACTTTTCTAGAAAAAAATATTGTTACTTTTTAGTTCACCTGCCTGAAGGGCAAGTGAGCTTATGCTGTGATGCGTCAATCTGGCATCAACTTTTTTTTCCTTTAAACAACTTCTCAAAAACCCTGAGGCACAGAGACCGAATATTGGTCATGTTGCATGCTAGGGTAAATGGCAGCCAAGTTTGTTCAAATGAATGATCTTGACCAACATTCAAGGTAACCGGGGTCTAATAGATTAAAATCTTTAAATGACTTCTTCTCAGTAACCAAGTGGCCCATGGATGTGATATTGGGTCTGTAGCATGCTGGGACGAACATCTACCAGGTACCACGTTTGTTCAAATGAATGACATTGATCTGGTTTAAAGGCAACACCACAGGGTCAAATGGTCTGAAATCTTTAAACAACTTCTTCTCAATGACCAAGAGGCCCAGGGAATTAATATTGGGCCTGTAGCATGCTTGGGTGAAGGGCTGCCAAGTTTGTTCCAATGAAAGACCTTGACCTACATTCAAGGTCACAGGTATTAAATATGTTAAAATCAATTATTTCTTGATAGCCAAAAGATGCCCCAGACCTGATATTGGGCCAATAGTATACTGGAGTGAAGGCTTACAAAATTAACTTACATGAATAAACCTAGCTAGTCTTTTCTGATGATTTGATAAAGTGGTAATCAGAATTAATTAGTATCTGCATATAAATGATCTAGATCAACTTCAAAATTGTTCTAGTAAAAGGTGAGCGATTCAGTTAAAAATAATGTGAGGCTTTAAAAGAGTTGTTTGTGTTTTGCAAATGGACAGAAGTAGTTGTTAAGACAGGTATTTAATATTATTTTTTTTATGCCCATCCATTTATCACAGACATAAAGTGATTCCTTTGGCGATCATAATTGCATTTTCCCCTCACAGAGTCAGCAAAGGGCCGGGTAGGCTTGTGTGTGGTATGTACCTTACCAAATGACATCCTTATTCTGTCCTGGAGCTCTATATACTTACTCAATTAAATTGTTATTCCTTAAGTTTGATAACTTTAATTATTGGACACTTTTATTCACAACCATCTTTTTGGCAACTTCTTTTTTTTCAACCTCCTGGGGTCAAATTTGAGGCCACAGTTACTAAAATAGATGTTTGACATCCCCAATTTACATACTTCATAAAAAATATCCGATTATCCTAAAACTTCATACTCTTAAAAGAACTATAACCTTTTGAACTAATTTGCATTTCTATCTCCTGCAATCTAAATTGAAGTCACCCTTATCATAAACAGATAATAACCATCTACACTCTACATGTACTGACTTAATTAGTTATCGGATATAGGTCTGGTGATGTCGACTAGTGTATGGTGAGGTTTTCGTGTCTATTGGTCGATGGTTAGATCTTCCCGTTTAGTGGATGGCAAGGTCGACTGGATGGTGAGGTTTTCGTGTCTATTGGTCGATGGTTAGATCTATCCGTAGAGTGGATGACATGGTCAACTTGATGATGGTGAAGTTTGCTAGTGGATGGTGAGGTCTATTAGCTCCTGGTTAGACAAAGTTGAGGTCTGGTAGTCTATGGTGAGGTCTACCAGTTGATGGTGAGGTCTATTGTAAATGGTGAGGTCTACCAGTTGATGGTGAGGTCTATTGTAAATGGTGAGTTCTACTTGTAAATGGTGAGGTCTACTGTAAATGGTGAGGTATATTGTAAATGGTGAGGTCTACTTGTAAATGGTGAGGTCTACTTGTAAATGGTGAGGTATATTGTAAATGGTGAGGTCTACTTGTAAATGGTGAGGTCTACTGTAAATGGTGAGGTCTACTTGTAAATGGTGAGGTCTACTGTAAATGGTGAGGTCTACAGTAAATGATGAGGTCTATTGTAAATGGTGAGGTCTACTGTAAATGGTGAGGTATATTATAAATGGTGAGGTCTACTTGTAAATGGTGAGGTCTATTGTAAATGGTGAGGTATATTGTAAATGGTGAGGTCTATTTTAAATGGTGAGGTCTATTGTAAATGGTGAGGTATATTGTAAATGGTGAGGTATATTGTAAATGGTGAGGTCTATTTTAAATGGTGAGGTCTATTGTAAATGGTGAGGTATATTGTAAATGGTGAGGTCTATTTTAAATGGTGAGGTCTATTGTAAATGGTGAGGTCTACTTGTAAATGGTAAGGTATATTGTAAATGGTGAAATCAACTGTAAATGGTGAGGTCTACTGTAAATGGTGAGGTCTGTTGTAAATGGTGAGGTTTATTGTAAATGGTGAGGTCTACTTGTAAATGGTGAGGTCTATTGTAAATGGTGAGGCCTACTGTAAATGGTGAGGTATATTGTAAATGGTGAGGTCTATTGTTAATGGTGAGGTCTACTGTAAATGGTGAGGTCTACTTGTAAATGATGAAGTCTACTTGTAAATGGTGAAGTCTACTTGTAAATGGTGAGGTCTACTTGTAAATGGTGAAGTCTATTGTAAATGATGAGGTTTATCGTAAATGGTGAGGTCTACTAGTACTGTAAATGGTGAGGTCTACTTGTAAGTGGTGAGGTCTATTGTAAATGGTGATGTAAATGGTGAGGCCTACTGTAAATTGTGAGGTATATTGTAAATGGTGAGGTCTACTGTAAATTGTGAGGTATATTGTAAATGGCGAGGTCTACTGTAAATGGTGAGGTCTACTTGTAAATGGTGAGGTCTACTAGTACTGTAAATGGTGAGGTATATTGTAAATGGTGAGGTCTACTTGTAAATGGTGAGGTCTACTGTAAATGGTGAGGTCTATTGTAAATGGTGAGGTCTACTGTAAATGGTGAGGTCTACTGTAAATGGTGAGGTCTGTTGTAAATGGTGAGGTCTACCTGTAGACAGTGAGGTCTATATTTGTTAATGTCAAGGTCTACCTGTAGACAGTGAGGTCTATTTTAGTCAATGTCAAGGTCTACCTGCCAACAGTGAGGTCTATTTTAGTCAATGTCAAGGTCTACCTGTCAACAGTGAGGTCTATTTTACTCAATGTCAAGGTCTACCTGTAGACAGCGAGGTCGATATTAGTCAATGTCAAGGTCTACCTGTCAACAGTGAGGTCTATTTTACTCAATGTCAAGGTCTACCTGTAGACAGCGAGGTCGATATTAGTCAATGTCAAGGTCTACCTGTCAACAGTGAGGTCTATTTTAGTCAATGTCAAGGTCTACCTGTCAACAGTGAGGTCTATTTTACTCAATGTCAAGGTCTACCTGTAGACAGCGAGGTCGATATTAGTCAATGTCAAGGTCTACCTGTCAACAGTGAGGTCGATATTAGTCAATGTCAAGGTCTACCTGTCAACAGTGAGGTCTATATTAGTCAATGTTAAGATCTACCTGTAGACAGTGATGTCTATATTTGATAATGTCAAAGTCTACCTGTCAACAGTGAGGTCTATTTTAGTCAATGTGCGAGGTGTTTGTGTCTACTAATCAGTGTTGAAGTCTAGATTAAAAGATACAGTACTGTACTTGTTTATTTTTACTTGCTGTTATTATGTGTAACCCCTATTCTGTAGATATTTTGAAATGTTGCTTTTATCAAAACAAAACAATTATTAATATTTTTAGGTGGAGATGTCTTATTTCTAGAAGAACAAATCAGCTCTAAGATGCCATTTATTTTTGGCTCGAATCAGACTATTACCGTATTCACCTCCCATTTGCATTGAAAGATGTTGATATATTATCGGACTTTTTATACGGTCTTGTGAAAGCATATGCCATGGTAAAACTAGTACTTTGGTCAAATCTTCCTTTTCATACTTCATTTGACCTGTTCAGATAATCTGAAACATCAGCCAGTTATAAATATTCAGAGATTTGACTAACACAACATAGAAAATGATCTTTATTGAAAAAAAAAAAATCCAATTTGAACTATTAACACGATTCCTAATCAAAACTGACCAGAGCTTTACCATAACCACAGGCATTCACCTCGTCTGTCAATACACCTATATTAGCTATTTATAATATACAATTGTATATTAGGTGAAGTGAGTGCCTGTGACCATGACTTTACATATACATAATGTACAAAAAGAAAAATTCTGTCAGGGCATCCAGTAGACCCTTGAGAGTATGTTTTTGACTCCCCAAATTGAGATCTGACTCTTGGGTTTGAAGGGACATGTCTATTTGACATATGTTTTGACCCTTCAGATTTCTCAGAAATAGTGATTTGACTTCTGAAATTGCTAAAAGTCAAGGGTCAACTGGATGCCCTGTTCTGTTCCGTTTTAAAACATGCAAAAAGAAAATGTTTGTACCATTTTAAATGCTTTATTCATAAGTAATTCTCCCCACTTGCTGTTGGTGACATGAGAAAGAACTCCATACAAAAATGCCTCGAAGTAAACATAATCACATACATGTACAGTGGACTTCAATCAAAACAGAAGTCTGGAAATACTGAAACATTATGTTATTATGAATGAAGTGACAAGTTCTTTTTTCCGGAAAAAAAATACTTGAGGATAAGATTGTCAACTGACCTGCATGAATGAATGAATGAAACAAACATCATTTTTCACAATACATGAAATATTTCAATTTCTAAAGATATCTATCGCCATCCGATACAAAACATTTGGAAAAAATAAATGAACATAATATTTCACATCCTGTGAATATCATAACACAACTACAATTCTAATGATTATATTATATATGATATAACCGTCATGGATCAGAATGATGTTAAGAACGGTTTAGTTTCCCTTTCAGGGCTATTGTTGGTGTTTTTATATATACAAACTTACTGAATTGTACACACAATACATTCATTAACACACATCTTTAGAATTGTCCTATTGAACCAGTTGAATGGAGTTTAATTGCAATTAGGTGATTTCCCTGCAGTATGGCGACCATCCAGTGAATATTTAATGTCCGTGTGAATTGCATTGACTTCTCTCGAAGCAGAGTTCAACTACACGATTAATCACACAATTTCATTAAATGTCCTAATGTTTGATTGGTCAGCAGCGTATTGCTGTACCAACAGTCATGAATGTCCCAAATGTGCCACCACCTTGTAACATTGTCTTTCCAACAGTCTGCACCAACTCTCGTCCCCGTAAACCGTATCTGTAAAACAACACAGGAATAGTCAAACCTTTGTAGATTTGTCCAGAAAAATAAATTAATTGCAGTTTAATTACCGGTAGTAAACACATTGCTGGACAGGTGATAGTATAAATCTGAAGCCTCATGATTATAAATTTTGTTTAATGTAATTATAAAAAGTGAATAAACATAACTTAAAGTTAATAAAAACTCTTATTTCATTTCATTAATATATTCACATTTTTTGAACTTGGCTTCTTGAACAAGTTTTCTACAACTCTGTCTTCCGGAAACATTTTTCATATTTATTCTGCAAAAGGCATTGGTGGGCTTATTACCAGGTAAATACAATATATATGGGAATGAATCCAAGTGTACTATCACAATTTCTGATAATCTTTTATTTAATTTACAATTCAACAGTTACTGTAATTAGACTAATTACATAGAGTACCAAGTATGTACTCCGGGGAACTTGAAGAGTCAGATATTTGGATAATTTTAGGGCACCAAGCTAAGTTTCAAAACAATAGTGGTAAAATTTTATGGTAAAAGTTTATACATCTCAAAATACCCTAAGTTGATATTACAGTATTTTCATTTCATTTTGGACAAGTTCAACATTGCTTTTTTTAGATCAAAACAGATGTTTTAGGTCCAAGTTCTTACCTTAAAGCTGAGAATCCCCCAAATATAATTCCGCTGGCCATTCCAACACTAAAGCCCATCATGAATCCAATCTTCATCTTGTCAAAGCAGGACGGACCGCTTTGGCCATACCCTATGTTTCCAACCGGCATTTCTAAACCAGAGAAATCAGTTTATATAATCTACTATAACTGAAAATCACATGAAAATTTCACCTCTACCAGATTTAATCTTGTATCAGAATGCAATTTGTAGTTTGTTAAATTTCTGATTAGTTCCCAATGTGAGGGCACTAGAATCGTCTTTGTCTGTTTTAACTGTAAATGTCTGTATGAATTCATTATGGATTTATATAATTATATAAGGCACCAATGATTTGAATTTCAACTATAAATTGATTCATAATTATTGATTCATGAACAATTCTGAATAAAGTTTAATTTTAAAATTAGCAGTAATTTATGGTAAAATCTTGGTTTATTTAAATTTAGAAACTTGATGTTACTCAACCTTATAAGTATTGCATCAATTTTTGGTACTTTTTCCATGCTTAAATCAATTCTATTTTTGCTGTATATGATGTTTCTTGCAAAATAAATCCAATTTTAACAAAAGAAATTTAAAAGTCAAGTTATAAATGAGTTTTGGTAGTTTTAAGAACAAAGCTATACCCCAATTGGCATATAGTAGGCAAGTTGGTTTTCTCCTACCTGGTGATGAAACACTTCATCAAGATTTCTAATCTTATTGTTATTATTAGATTAAAATAATCACCGGTTGACATGAAATGTCTTATCATCACTAAATTTATGACTCATTTGATTTTATTATTATTGTTTGGTAAACCCTTTTACTATTAGGTCATGAAATTTATTTGTTGACAGTGTATATTTAATATTTTCAACTAACACGATGTTCTAACAAAGCCAAGTTGCTAATTAAATATTTTCACAGAAGTAAAAGGTAAACAGAGCACGTACATCCACCATCTCATAAGCGAACACATCATGTGTTACTGCGTACGTGATGCGATAGATCCGTCGAAACAGGTGACGACTCAAAATAAAATGAAAAGTCCAGGTCACCGGCTGCTTATAACAAAGTTATATTTCTCTATATTTTCATAGTCAGGTGATGAAGTGGGATTTTAAATACACAGACACTTCTAATTTCGTCAGCCGTTGATACTTCAGTCGACATTTTATGATTGAAACTCACGACCTTGCAGTTGAGCATGGTTGAACTTGATGGCCAAGGCATGGTAATTTCAGATTCAATCCTTGTTGGATGATATAAATAAGTATAAGCATTGAAAATATCAATACTGATCAGTATTAAGCCAATCTCATATACTATTGTTAGTTAATAAATATTTGGTTTTAGTATACAAACGTCGTATTACCTGCAGTCTGAGAAATCAGTCGGGCACTAAGGCAAGTCCAGACCGGAAGTGTTTTTTCCCTAATACACTTCCGGTTACTAAAAGTAATATTTTGCCACGTATATTCGTACATACAAGTGGAGAAGTGAATTGGACCTTTAAAAAGCAAACCACATTGTGATTGTGATTACAATTGCTAAATACAATTCATATGGTTGTATGCAATTGAATTGTAACACTATAACCTGCGGATTTGCCGACTTACAATACTGGCAATTATATTCTCCCTGATCTTGGCATGGCTAAGTGGTCTAGGGGTATGATTCGCGCTTCGGGTGCGCGAGGTCCCGGGTTCGAATCCCGGCTTAGCCCAACTTTTGTAATTTGTTTTACTTGAAAATATTTTCTTTGTTACAGATCAAATGATGTTCCAGTACTTTGTGAAAGTAGTCCCAACAACATATGTTAAAACTACAGGAAAGGTAAAGATCCATGATATTACTTCCCAAGACAAAATAATTATGAAAGGTGGTTTTCTAAAAACAACCCAGTCTCTGTTTTTTTTTCTTCAAACTTTGCAGTATTTTAGAGTACACTAAAACATACCTGAATATATCATTCCATTTTCACTCGTGAAATGTAAAAGATTCATAGGGCCTGTATTCACTTTTTAATGCTAAATATCTTTAAGTGCCACAAAGATACACTTTGTCTACATTTTGAGACATATTTTTCTGTCAGATTTGTTGAACTTGAAGGCATGTTCATTTTCACATCAATAATAATCATTTTGAAATGATAACTTTAAGCACATGTTAACTTTGGGTATTTTTCAATCAATTGAATCTTAATTATGACGTTTATGTCATCAAATCATCATGGCATAACCTTTGTTCACTGTTTAAAACCATTTCAAAAAAGTTTATATGTGTATCCTCTACTCACACAAGTAATTTCATGAAAATCAAATTAAGGCAAATACTTTTCTGGCATTATGAACAGGTGTGTTGTAACATAACTGACATCAAACATTGAAATGTTGACCCTGATCCAACATAAGCGATACTTCTGCCATAAAATAATAGTTCTGCATAAAATGTGTTACTGCAGTACTGTTCTGTACAGTTTGATTTGTTTATTTCAATATAAACCTATCTATTTATGTACTATAAAAATGCATAATAACCACTTGATGTTCAATCAACTGGGTCCTTTTCAAATGTGTTACTGAAAACAATGATAATGATGAATTAAAGTAGTTTCAGAACTCTATGAGTACAGGACTTGTAGAGTTATCATTGTAAGCACAGGGGCTTGGCACGATTTTCCAAATGATGGTCCATATATATATGTATTATAGTGTCTATAATACATATATATATGGACCATCATTTGGAAAATCGTGCCAAGCCCCTGTGATTGTAAGCACTAATTGCAAAATTTGTTACAGAACAACTTAGACAGAATCATATTTTTAGATAGTATCTATTTCGTTTCTTTATTCAGACATTATATACCAACCAGTATTCTGTGACAAAACATTCCAAGGTGGTAGGAGCAAGCACAGGGGAATCTGGTCTTCCTGGTGTATTTGTCATGTACGAGTTATCTCCCATGATGGTTAAATATACAGAAAAACATCGGTAAGTAAATACATTTGTACATGTATACTTTGGTGTTGAACTTTATTTATCGTAGTACAGTAGAGTTAAGTTATTTTGTCTGTCCTACAAATGAAGGAAGTCATGTAGTATTAGTACAATTTGTACTGGGTTTTCTCATATTCCCGATTTGTATGTACCCTGTATTTTTGTACTTCTGGTGGGAGTATTAGGTTACTCATTTGGCTATCCGGGATCCGTTAATATGTGGTTTTTTTGCATCATTTTAAAATATTTTTATTTCTACATTTTAAAATTATTGATATTTTTTTTTTTTTTTGCATTTTTTTTTTTTTTTTGCATTTTTTTTAATAAAAGAATGTATGGTATGTCATTTAAGCGTGAGGTAAAAAGTAGGATAGCCATACACATATTGTCCCATCATACAGAGTATTCTTTGTTTTTATCACTGATGGCATCACACTTTGAGCTTGCGGCTCCATTCAAATGAAAGAACCTATTTCAGACTATCGGTTTACAAACATGGATTATAAATAACTGTGCTATAATCAAATTTTACTCCAATTTTGTCGCCATTTCAGATCATTCATGCACTTCCTGACTGGAGTTTGTGCCATTGTAGGAGGCGTATTTACTGGTATGTATATTCTAAAAATCTACATGATACTGTTTAAGTTTGGTACATTGTATATATACTAATGGCCCGCCATAAAATGGGAGCGGGATATACTGTTACCCATGTCCATCGTGTCGCGTCCTGATGTCATGTAACTAGCTAATCTCAGGAATTGCTGATGTGATCCTCACCATACTGTGTCTTGGGGAGTCAAGTGGCAGCAGGGGCATTTATGTCTTACAGACATTTTCTAGTTTTTAGTAAACTCTGAACCTCTCCAATATGGCTAATTCTGCACAGTAATCATATTTTGTTAAACAGTTTACTTTGAATTTTTTGGTTTTCTTTTTATAGATTTATAGACATGTAAAACTTGATATACATGTATATTCAAAATTTACACATTTGTTGTTTGACACCATGCTCTATCTGCTGTCAGTAAGCTATATATTTTCTTACAAAATGTCATACCTTCGTAAATAACATGATATTAGTGATGATTTTTCTATGATAGTGTTTTCAAAGTCTAATCTTTTATGATCGTACTTATATGATTGTATACATTTCCATGCAACTCTATGAGACAAGGTATCATACTTAAAAATGTTATTCACTGAATTAGTTCTGGAATTGAAAGCGTCAGCATGAACAAGATTGTATGAGGTATATTGTTTTCTTGAATCAAAAGAACCCAGGATTAACAAATTAAAAAAAAAAATAGTTTGGAAGTGTTGGGATTAACAAGATAAAACTACATACATTAGTTTTAGAATGGAAAGTGTTAAAAGTGACATGACTATACAAGTATATATTTTGTGAACTTTTTGACAGCTGTTCGTACAATTGTTCTCTTTTGTCCTTTCAGTTGCTGGCCTCATTGACTCCATGGTGTATCATTCAGCTAGAGCAATACAGAAAAAAATTGATTTAGGAAAAGCCACGTGAGAGGGATGATAGTAATTTTATCTTTGTTGATTTTTAGAGGGAAAATGTAGTATGAAAATGAGAGTGGAATGTAAATATGGTACAAATTGTTCATTTTTGCATAAGGAATCACTTCTTACTTGAAATTCATTGTTTTCAATTTTATTTCATCTGGTCAACCTGATATAATTAAGTCATATCTTAACTTTCTCTAGTAGTGACAAATTCAGGAATTTGCTAATTGATACCTCCTGACTTTTGATCATGATATTATTAATTCAAAACCAGGTTTCAGGAAATTTAGAAATAAAAAACATGTTGATAAATAAAGCATAAAAAATTAATTGCTTACAGATATAACAATACAATTGATAAGGATGTTTTACTTAAGAAAATATATTTCAATCTGGATTTTAAGGGTTATCCTGATACCATTTGTTAATGTTATTTTATATTCCATCACTGGAGTCTCATATACTATATAGTTTAATAAAACTTTGCTTGATTAACTCCCTAATTTCTCCCAGCAGTAAAGATTAATTTGTTAATCATTAATATTTTATTCAGTTTATTCAGGTAAAAGGCATATGATATAAACATAAAACACATGTAGACATCAAAATATATTAAGATACATTAACACAATGTTATATACGTTAATAAAGATTATTATTTCGGCACTTAAATTATATAATTTAGATTATCACAAGAAATAAATGGCTGATGACAAGTGATTCAGCATTCCATACCTATTTCATTACTTTATCTACAGTTCATGCTTTATCTACAATACTTATCATGCTCAATACTCCGGAGGTTATGTTCACTTTGATCCCCTGGAATATATGTCATGGTAAAATGGAAGACATATGAGTGATAATTTGATTGGAGCCAGGAAAAGGACATGATTATTGGCTAAGTTGATATGCTTCCTTAGTAGATTACAGAGAACAATGAAGTACAAAGCTAGTCAATACAACAGTATATTTACATTCCTAATGTGGTTTGCTGATATGAACATACCAAGTGAAAACAACAAACATATGACCATGAATACACTATGAAAACTGTATGAAAACATTGTCTCTCGTGCAAATCACCTGATTAATCGGGTCATATTAATACGCCATCGACATTAAGACAGGAAGAGTAGCTTCCCTTGGATCAATAAAGTTGGTACGAGATAAGTGTTTAAAATAGCTGATTTGAATTGAATGATTGTATTTAATATTATTTTTACTTTAATACTTCTTTCTTTTTGTTTTATACAAAATTAAACAAAAAAGAACGGAAAATGCGGAACGACATTAAAACAATGGCGTGGTGCATAGGCGGGATCTCCCGGCTGTTCTAATAATTTGGCGCTTCGTCGTATACATGACAAATTTCTTTTTAATAAAATTTCTTGTTTTCTCTATATAAATTTTTTAAATCAAGGTTATGTAAATATATAAATTGAATAGATTTTTAACATTTTCATTGAATACCAGTAGCTATATATGGTGACATCAATATTAGTAGGATTTACATCAACGGAACAAACAAGTTTTTTAGTTTATCCACAAGATGGTGGTGACTGAGTCTTTGGTTTTTTCATGACATACAATACTTCTGGGATGCAAAGAGTTAAAGTGAACATAACACCTGAAGGATCAAGGATGACATCTATATTAAGTAAGAATATGATATATTTTATCGGTATGTGATGGAAAGCTATATGTTTGCCTGGGTTTTTCGGGGGTTTATTATATATAAACAAATAAATTTAATTACAATATATAATTTACTGTTGGGAACCTTGTTATCTAAACAAACTAATGGTTTTATGTTTTAAATTTCATATTCTTTAGATGACCTACATTGTCAGAAACTCGTGGTGGATTGCACTACACTACACTACACATATAGACTAGTGTCACTACGCTACACCTGTAGTCCATTGTCACTACGCTACACTACACGTGTAGTCTATTGTCAGTCCTCTACACTACACATATAGACTAGTGTCACTACACTACACCTGTATTCTATTGTCACTACGCTATGCTACACATGTAGTCTATTGTCACTACACTACATATGCAGTCTAGTATCACTACTCTACACTACACCTGTAGTCTATTGTCACTACAGTACACAGTACACCTGTAGTCTAGTGTCACTACACTACACTACACCTGTAGTCTATTGTCACTACACTACACTACACCTGTAGTCTATTGTCACTACGCTATGCTACACATGTAGTCTATTGTCACTACACTACATATGCAGTCTAGTATCACTACTCTACACTACACATGTAGTCTATTGTCACTACACTACACCTGTAGTCTATTGTCACTACTCTACACTACACCTGTAGTCTATTGTCACTACACTACACATGTAGTCTATTGTCACTCCTCTACACTACACCTGTAGTCTATTGTCACTACACTACATATGCAGTCTAGTATCACTACTCTACACTACACCTGTAGTCTATTGTCACTACACTACATATGTAGTCTAGTGTCACTACTCTACACTACACCTGTAGTCTATTGTCACTACACTACACCTGTAGTCTATTGTCACTACACTACACATGTAGTCTAGTGTCACTACACTACACTACACCTGTAGTCTATTGTCACTACACTACACTACACCTGTAGTCTATTGTCACTACAATACACTTCACCTGTAGTCTATTGTCACTACACTACACTACACCTGTAGTCTATTGTCACTACACTACACCTGTAGTCTATTGTCACTACATTACACATGTAGTCTAGTGTCACTACACTTCACTACACCTGTAGTCTATTGTCACTACACTACACCTGTAGTCTATTGTTACTACATTACACATGTAGTCTAGTGTCACTACACTACACTACACCTGTAGTCTGGTGTATTGCAATCAACTGTGATTATCCGATTTTGGTGACATATGGAGGGATTCAATATTATTTCTTTTGCAAAAGATTATCTGAAAATAAGCGTTTGTAATAATAGATTTCTGACCATGCTATAAATCATACAACTCTCGTTAATTTGGTTTCTTTTTTACCATGTATTCATCTGGAAGGATAGGTAATTATGAATCCGTTTTTCTTTACCTTTCGTTTGATTAAAAAAGCAAAAAGCAAAAAAAAAAAAAAAAAACGGAAATTCATAATTATGATTGTTGTGGTTAATGGATGGCAACGCATCTGAAACATGATTTATATTATTATTGATCAGTCCGGATTTAGGTGTTATTTTCACGATATTTCTTTATTTTAAGTTAAATTGTGCGAGAAGAAACGGATTTATGAAGAAGAAAAAGTAAACTTTTAAGGTAGAAAATCATGTCTGTGGTTATTATGTTGTGGTTATATTATGTTGTGTTTTCTTTCTTTGAAAGTTGTACACAGCATATTATATGTTGTCGGTTCAGAAATATTGACACAAATGTGATTGTTATCTGTATTCATTGTCCCAAACCACCAAAAGACTCATAAACATTGATTAATATTCATGCAGTGTACATTTGTTTGACAGAACTGAATTATTACTGAATTATATGTATGTAAAGGAAGTTGCAATCTGGAGTTTGATTTATATTTTATGCATAATTGAAATCAAATGTTATTAAAAATTTTTTTAAATAATCTGTTAAAGTTTCAAACATTGACCAATGAAGATCACACATGTTATTAAGTCGTTTGATTCGATAAGAGCTTGTTATCGAAACAGGAGTATTAAATCATACAACTGAGGCCTTGCAGTAGAGTCAATAAATGATGAACTCTTCGGTACATTTATATAGCTATCAGAATCGCCTATAATCCTCAGGATGTCTTGTGCAATTTTCATAGGAACATTTCTTTGTAATGCAAGATAAGCTTTATTTATTTCACAACAATTACGAAACAAGTTACCGGTATATAAACTTATATTAATCACGCTAGTTGGCCCAAATGGAAGTGCGCGAGGGATCTTACTGTGGGAGGAAACCAGAGTACCCGAAAAAAAAACATGAGGTCGGGCAGGTGACCCCATACCTTTCCATGTCCAATCGGGGAATAGAACCCCAACTGCCTGGGTGAAAAGCAAGTGTGTAACCACTTAGACCACCCATTTCGTTGTTCTAATTATGCATACGTGGTTATAATGGTCTTTAATCGCTTGTGAATTAGAAAGACTTATTGCTAAAGTTTGTGGGAGGGGCCGCGGTGGCCGAGTGGTTAAGGTTTACCAACACTTTATAACTAGTCCTCCACCTCTGGGTTGCGAGTTCGAAACCTGCGTGGGGCAGTTGCCAGGTACTGACCGTAGGCCGGTGGTTTTTCTCCGGGTACTCCGGCTTTCCTCCACCTCCAAAACCTGGCACGTCCTTAAATGACCCTGGCTGTTAATATGACGTTAAACAAAAACAAACCAAACCAAACATGCTAAAGTTTGTGGTTCATTGTTTTCAGTTTGATAAAACACTGGTAATGGTGTTATCATGATGTCTTTTATCAGAAAGATATTTGTTGGTTTGAAGAAAGATGTTAATATGTTTCATTTTAAATATGTCTCCTACACCTTTCAACGATTTCTGGCTTTAATACTATAAAACCTACTTATTTTGGCATATTCAAATTAAAACTGATAGGCGAAATAATGAATAAGCGCACCAACAGTATTTGTCATAAAAAATAATCTAAGCGCAAAAACAATATTTGCTAAAAAATTAATCTTGAGAAAATGTGTCTGTGCACGTCACGTTATATTGAATAGAGTTTATTAAGCATAAAACTGTTGTGTGTTATTCAATTTGGCTGCAATCCTGTGAGAATTAAACGACAATAGCTTTCCAAAGAAAGCAGGCAGATACTTGCATTTCCGTTTTAAATTCAAGTGTTTCTTACATTCAATCTGTAACAGTGTTATTGCATTCCAATGTCAAGTTTCGCAATGCCAGTGGGACCTTTTCTTGTGACTTACACTCAACTGCTCCAGGCAAGAAATATATGTCATGGAAATAAGCCTTTTCTCTCGCTGAAGATTACAAGAATTGAAGGATGTGGGCCTGAAAAATGACGTTTATTTGGTAAATACGTTTACTACGACGAATATCTTGTCTACATTAATAAAAATAAGTTTACACAACGATATAGAATTATAATGTTATGATGTACGATCTAATTACAGGTATGTATGCGGAGAATAGTGTACATGTGGCGAGATTAGCTATATTTTGTTCAAAAGTGTGTATATGTGTTTGGATGATTTGTTTTTATATTAATAGAAAAATATCTATTTAAATCTTATATACTGTATATATTGCATATTTCGTTCATTTTCATTAAGTAAGGTGGTGTATCCAATTCGATAGTGAAGCGGACGTAAATCCACTTTAGTAAGATTGGCATGTTAGGCTTTAATATTGTTAAATAATTCAATCTTGTTTGTAACAAGCATTTTCATTGGCTTAGAAATTTGTTTTCAGTCCATAACGTAAAAAAATGACGTCGCCATTCATAACGTCGCTTTTGATTGGCGGATGGAGCAGCGTAATGATTTGTAAGAGTTCATCAATAAAGTGAATTATTGCAGGGTATAGATTAAATTATTAGGATTAACTTGAATATATTTTTATGCTATGTGGTTATAGCACAAAAAGGTTGTACTCCACGGTTTATTTAAAGTACTCTCCTTTTTTTGTTATACCTTTATAATATGAAACATATTCAAGCTAATCTTTAATTGAGGATGAAATGATTGTACAAAAGATATACAAGTGAAAGACATATTTTGATATAAATGTTGGTATTGACGAAACCGCACCCAAAAGACGTTTTGTTCTTATTAAGCTTTGTTGTCATTTTTTTAGTTCTGGGTATGAAACAAATTTTGTTTGCAAACTGTATGAATCCGCTTATAATTAATTTTTGAAAATGATTTTCTAATTTAAAACATATTTTATGTACAATTTTACTGGTTTTAAATGGGATTCTTTTTCTCAAATCAATACTAAACGTCAATTGTCGTATTGTGACGTCACATATTCGCGCCATTCTCGGAATTTCTTTCATAGAAGAATGAAAAGAATTTTTCGACCAATCACATTTGAGTATTTACCATGAAAACAAAAAAAAATTAATTATTGTCCAGTGACAGGAGCCAAAACGGTTTCATAATTTGATAAAAAAAAACCAAAACAAGAATGCCTTGTTGCTTTATCGTTGTGATGACTGCATTGAATATCAGTTATCTCAAAAATCGATACCATGTTATTCATAAAATGTATTTTTTCACATATTTCTATTGACCAAATTTTACAATATAGTTTACTTAAATACAAATACTCTGTGTTGGGTTCAACAGCAGTTTCTGTGACTCCGGTAGGGTTAATTCTTGCTCTTTACCCTTCGTATAGCTAAACCCTTTATTGTAGCTTCTCCCGCTGATACGAGATATGATTTGGTTTAGTATTGTTTCACGTCCAATCAACATCTAAGGATATACTAGCTTAACTCTAATGTCTTTTGATATATATGCAATTCAAAGCTGTCGTGTAAGCAAAACCTTCAACAGTCACGGGAACAATACCGCATGATATGGATTACGTAAATTAAAAGACTTTCTCGAAAAAAACATTGATTGGTCTTCGTAATTTGGTGAAATATTTAGGTCACAAAATATTTTTTATTCAACGGAGCATACAGGGCCAGGCTCGTGACTCGTTGATGTTATACTGTTACCTTACTTTCCAATATCATAGTTGATGTTACTGCTATTTAATTTAAACGAAATCATCATTTTAGCATTTTATAGTTGAATCATTGTACTTCCATGCCCATATAATTATATTGGTCTGTACGTGATAATGTTGTTGCTTTTGAAATCCATATTTATACAGCTAGCTTCTTTCACGAATGCACCATATTTATGTTTGACCTTAGACTTACATATTTCATCACACGAATACATAATACACCATTCTTTTTGGTCAAAACTTTCCAGTCGGATTATGTTATATGAACGTTCATGTATTCGTTTGTTTTAGTTAATTATCACTTTGTTCCTTTAATATCTTTACCTTTAAAAGAAGGATTTTTCGGGAGATGTTTTTATTTTATATGAAGATATTCAATAGTAGATGTGACTTTGTTGAAAATGTTCGTTGCTGTTTATAGTTTATAAATTGGTTGATATTTGTTAGCCTTAAGGAAATCTTTTTTTTTAATGAGGACTACGGATATAGAACTAAACTATCGAAGAATATGTATTTTAGCAACTTAATATTTAAAAGATTTCACGATTCTTTTAAGTAGATTATCTTCTTTTAAAAACTAACACTTGTTGACTAAACATTGCGTTTAGTGAATAAAGCAAGTAAAAGGAATATGTGTGTTAATTTATGAAATTGAAAATAAATTGTGTGGTTATTTAAGAAATAGGGATTAAAAAATTGTCATTATTTCTTCTTAACATACAATCAAATGTTAACTCTGAACTTAAGCCAGTCTCCTTCAGGGTCTAGTTGTTCAAAAATGATTAGCGTATTCACTTAATAGTGAAAATCTCTTTTCTCATTTACCTAAAAACCTGTATGTGTATATTCTGTAAAATAGGCAGGAAGGAAGAGACTGGCGAGTTGCCTTAGTTACATAAAATTTTGTAAGGTTTACCAAAAATGATTTTATCGGGATTTTAAAATTGTTGTTCTAAAGTGGGATTATCCTAATTAATTTCTGAACAACTGGACCCAGTTGGATGTATATCTATCTGGTTTGTAGCGTTCTGTATACCTGGTATACCTCAACTGGTCTAGAAAATACCTTTTTATGTCGAAAAATGAGAGGAATTTTAATATATACATGATTTCCATGTATCTTATTTTTATGTTTGCACACACAATGTTACAGTGCTGAGTACTATATTTGTGAAGAAAACGCTCACAAAGTCAACATACTGTAAAATATATGTGCAAATATAAACATGTTAAATAAAATTGGAGGAAAATGAATTCGTTTGTGTTATTTGATTTTATCTAGAAATGGAATACCATGTGAAGAGAATCATGGGTCTAGCTCCAAATTAATCAAACGAGGGCAAAAGAGCAATACACTACTGCCCACTCTGCTGAAATATTAAAAGGGGTGAAATAGCAGATCAAAGGAGCAAGCAAGGTTTTTGTGAAAACTTGAAAAATGTGTCTGGACAAGATTATACCTATATAAAGAGAAGAGGCAGAACTGCCGTAAAAAATTACCGACTGGTCTCTTTGTCAAGCTCTGACTGTGTGAGCGAAAATGGGACATTTCATCTATCGACATAGTGTTGATAGGGTGTAGTCATTCCCCTGTCCCGCTTGGGTCAGTAATTGGTCGTAAAGGCGACTTAAATGGTGGGACCCCTCATCTCTGTTCATGTCTTAGGTTTTCCTGATTTGTCTGGCTTTTGTTTTGTTCTTTTCTCATTATTTTGGCATTTTCCAAATCAATGATGTAGTTATGGGTGTTATCATGGTCTGGCAATGCCGATTTTGTTGTACTGTGTTGTAGAAAGTGGCGTTTCTCAGTCAGTCGTTGCTTGACAAAGAGACCAGTCGGTCTTGAAACGTTACAAAGACACTCGTACGCATTGTTACGTATAGTGTTTGTGTAAAGATAAACCTTGTATATTTATAAAAACTGTAGGAGTTGTCCGAACAAGCTTCTAATACACAAAAGTCGACCGCGGGGGTATAATGACACCGTTACAGGTTTCAGTGACCACACCTGCCAAGTAAATATTGGGCAAACCCAGGTTATGTTATACTTTCCAAAGGACAACGGGTAGAAATATCAACAACTTTCATGTCTGACTTCATATCGCATGCTTTCAAAACATACCTAGATCTATGCCTGAATACAGATAATACACAAAGTCTGTTGTGGGATATATATACATATCAATTTATCATAGAAGATACTACCACCCTGTTTCGTGAGAATATTTTAAAGTGACATTAACACTAGTTTACTGTCCTCTTTCAGTTAACGTCATTGTTATTGCTGCATTGTCTTTGAATAAATATAATAAATCAATCAATAAAAGAAATAAAATTGCGATACACGGAGACTCTATTAGGCATTCCGCTGCTCTTTAATCACATCTCCAAACATGTCCAATATCTTGCCTTTGTCGACGTGTATAGTAAGTAATTCATCTGATAAACAAGAAATATCTTTAAAAAAGATAAACGGCATAGTTTTAATGCTGGTGGTTATAATGTAAAACTGATGGTGAAATTAAAAAGAAATAACGAACTAATGCGTTTCAGCACGAATAACAAAATTATATCAGTTTGAATCATTTTTGGTGATAAGAAGACCGCATTTGAATCAGGAATATAATTTTATCAATGCGTCATTTGATAAGATACATCCACCTATTCAGCTTGCATTCAATCTAAATACATTGTTTCGTTTTTAACTGCATATCTGCATTTTGCATTTACCGCTACATTGACCAATCACATACTTCATCTTGACCAGTAACGCCACCTGTCGCGTCATATCTGGGGCCAAAAGAATATTATACGACTATGCCGAAAAATGAGCGGATTGGATGCATGTTATTCAAGAAAATGTATTGTTGTATTTTAAAATGTCTACTCATGGTTTGAATCGTCAAATGGCGGTTATTTACATTTTATATGGATACAAACGTTAGGAAATGGACATAATTAAAATGCCTACTTGTATCAAACACTGCGTTTTATATTACATGTACTTTGGTAGTAGCTAGAGGTTATCAATATAAATCTATGATATACCATCATGTTTATTCATTAATATTTATATTTCCACTTAATTCAGACTCAATGAACCTACCACAGTTAACTCAAGTCATTTTTCAATAAACTATATGAAGTCCGGCGTAGGAATATATGGACTATATTTTTAAATTCCTTTTCAAAAGGAATACATTCCATTAAAAATAATAATTGTTTTAATTCGTTTGTAAACGAAAGAAATCCTGAAAGTAATAACCATATGAAGACGAAGAGTGATGACGTACATTTCGGTTAGTTCCGTGGTAGACTTGCACAAGTCCCTATTTGTCAAGGACAAACTATTTTACAAAAATATATAAAAAAAATATAAATATATAAGGAGTGAATAAAGTTGTGTTGAGGTGTATGGGGGTATAAACCTCAATAGGTCTTGAGACAAATTTATTATGAACTGCTTCCCCCATACACCTCAACACAACTTTATTCAATCATTAATTTTATTTTAAGACTTTAATTGATATACCCAAAGTGCGTTTAGCTAAACATTTTACTGCCAAGCGATCCTTGTTTAAAACGTTTTACATAATTTTATTTGCAATGAATATACCGTAAGCGTCCGGACTTTACCTATCCGTGTAAGAAATTGATCTACCACCCTGCCGGTCACATGTCAGGCATGTGACAAACCAAGATGGCGTCGACTGTTTTTGTTGTTATCATTTGTTGTGCAGTTATCGGTGTAAGCTACTCTCACGTGTGCCTTGTAAGTCCTGCCCAGAGAGGCTCCCTGCAGGGAATCAACAAAAAAGGTATTTAATTTGAATTTTCCTATATATGGCAATTCATTCACGTAAAATATAATGTCTTTATAAGGATGCTTTCACTTTAGTACGTAAATGGAGTATGCATAAGTCATTGAGGTCATGCATAATATATTTGCAGATCGTGCGAGACCTACTGTAGTTATATCATTTGTTATTGTGTATTAAAATACATAGAATAAATTTCGGTAAAGTTATACATATTTTGCAATATTTAATAGTGTATTATTTGTTTTCGTGGCATTTATTGTAATCAATGGTCAGCATAAATGGTATAATAAAGCAATGTTGCCATCTACATCTATAGCGAGAAAGCGTAACATTTCTCAGATACGGAGTATCGTGCTGATTGTGAAGAATGTATTTATTTTTTATTTGCAAAACGATACAGATAGTTTTTACAAATGATTATGCAATGTTTGAGCCAGTCAGTATATTGTCTAATAAAGTCAACAAGTCGCACACTAAAGTCGAGCACGTATATGCATTCACGTAAGAAGTCATTATGTTAAAAAAATCTATAGGCAAAACCCGTCAATGTTTAAAGGCGGGGTTTCAAAATGGCCTAAGATAACTAGTATGTAGTATTGATAGCCTCCGTAGTCCTACGTTTAAACATATACATACGCAAGAATGGAAAAAATGTACGTTTTTTTGTTGTTTTTTTTTTTTTTTTTTGGGGGGGGGGGGGGGATGCTACTACATATATATGTACATGTATATCAATTCTTCATTTTTTGTAGAAAATTAAATGCAAATATGTTGATATTCTAAACATGTCATATATCATATAAACAAAGCAAGAAGTTATAATTTCGAATGCATTAGGAACAAAGGATAAAAATGTGTTGGATTTTGAAGAACATGCACTTTTTACATTAAGTGAAATTTTTTTAAGGTCAAAATAAAACGTTCTATTGCAGTCCATTCGTAATTATGGGCTAAAACATCCCCAAACAGTATAAGATAAATTGCCCATATATAGTAATTAGGATTTTTGTGTAAAGTAATTAAAATTGATTGATAATATTGCTTTGTATTTTTTTAAAAGAAATACGAGCATAGGGGAAAATCTGTTTTGCATTGAAATAGTGTAAAGTGGACTGAAATAAAGTGTTTATACTTGGTATCATTAGTACACGGGGACTGACACCTACACTATTAACCAACCAAAGTTGCTGAATCAAGTTCGCTACATGATAGATTAATGTTGGTTTACACATTAAACCATATAATCTGGAATCCAATATGGCTTCTTTGTCATAAAATCTACATCGTACAACGGAGTGCACCCCAAGTCCAAATGGAGTGCACTCGGAGTGCACTTTGTGTAACCTTTAGTCTACACTCAACTGTAGTTCTAATTGTTCAAGTCGGCCAAACCTAATTCCTAGAAGATGACGGATTGTTTACTTGAGATTTGTCTTAATCCTTTTGACTTTTGGATGCAAAGGCTTAAAGGTTCCCAAATGCATGTCATATAATATAGTTATTGGGGGTCAATAATAACAAGGTTTTAAGCTTTCTAGACAATATTTTTGAAGCATTGAATATAAGAGCTGTATTTCTTGAACTTGTGTTCCACGTATTTTTTCTTATCCGTATTATGTAATTTATTTTGTACTTGTAAACATTAAAGCATAGAGATTAAACTGAATTTAATCTATATGGTGCTCCTTTAATATACTTGTTTTGCTTATAGGAGCTGACAATTGTATTCTTCTGAAACCTCCGTGTGGGGGTAGGGTCAGACAGGCAAACAGAACTGTCGACTTGAGGTTTGTATATCTGGTTCACTACTTACTAGCTAGATACCAAATATAATTTCGTCACTATAAGTACTACAGAACATTTTTTCCAGTATCTTGGATTAAGGTGTCTTGCTTTCATACAATTTGTGAAATAAAGGCAAATGCATAGATCATTAAGAAAAAGTCAGTTTCTTAGCTTGTTTATGTACAGTCCTTGGTATTGTATTGGTAAAATACAGAGTACAAGTTAATTTGAAGCTTGCATACATTGATATACCCGATATTTAGTTTATCAAAGTAAGGGATTATATTTTGATGTTCGTCAAAGTTTAAAAAGAAAAATCCCGCAAACTTTTAATTTGATTCTTGATAAGGGTTAATATTTATTTCAATATTACAACAGATTCTGATAAAGTCACATACAAAAAATGATCATTTCAAAAGCTTGATATCGTTCCTTGTTACGCAATGCATGATA
Organism: Pecten maximus; assembly: GCF_902652985.1. Lineage (NCBI taxonomy): Eukaryota > Metazoa > Mollusca > Bivalvia > Pectinida > Pectinidae > Pecten > Pecten maximus. The sequence goes on from NC_047032.1 coordinate 11,963,187, forward strand.
TGTTTGTAATTTAGAATACTAACCATGTGATAATATGCTTACTTAGGGTCGGACAGGAATACGAAGTTGTCTTTCAGAAGAATCTTGATCACTGGAAGAAAACATCGCCTGTAAGTTGAAACAAATATCATGGTTGACATGATCACAAAATTAAGATCGGGATCTGATAAGAATATGGTGCACGATATATACAATTAATGTACTACAAAAATCTCAATCGTCTCCGTTCCGCATTTCAAGCTACCTTATATCATAACCACTGAGTTTTACTTGAGAAACTGATAAATACTTTTATGATCACCAGAAATCCAATTGCGTTCCAGTAATTGTTGTCATTTCCTTAATGCAATAACCACTGTTTTATTTATTGTGAAGAAGGAATATATATTCATTATTATAGAAAAGTAAAGCTATTATTATTTAGGTAAATGATGCACTGCAATTCAACAGATAAATCGTCTTATTGAACTGGTCTCTCAATTTCTCTATTTTTCAGTGTACAAAAACACAAAAATAAGGGTAGGGCCTGTATGTAATTAAGATTTCGTATTTCCACATTTGTCTGATGAAAGTGACTGAGTTAATACATTTCTGACTGTAACATACAAAAATCTATTTACAAATAAATATATACTTACCAATCTGAAGAAAATGACTAATGATATCTCTTCGGTTTAATATTTATTTATATTTATGTAAATGTTTAAAAAGTGCTTTTGAATAGCATTATGGAAAGCTTAAGAGCATGTTCAAATATGATAGCATTATGAATGTTTAAGACAATGTTTAAACTATAATTTTAATAACATTATGGAATGCTTAAGACAATATTAAAATGATAATTTTTTAAAACATTATGGAATGCTGAAAACACTGTTTAAAGAGTAATTTTATAGCATTTTGGAATGTAAGGAAACGCTTAAGCTGTTATCATACTAGCATTATGGAATTTTTAAGACAATGTTTGTTTCAGACATTGTTTAAACTGTAATTTTAATAGCATTATGGAATATTTAAGACAACATTTAAGCTGTAATTTTAATAGCATTATGGAATGCTTAAGACAATAATTAAACAGTATTTTATTAGCAATATGGAATGTCTACGAGAATGTTAAAACTGTAATTATGGTATGCTAAGACAACGTTTAAACAGTACTTTTTAATATGGAATTATTATGGAATGTTTGCGACAATGTTAATACAGTAATTGTTGATGCCTTTCTAATTAAACTAATAATGATTTGTGCAATGCCATATTTTATTACATTTTTACCAGTGAAATATCAAAAATTATTCATTCTATAAAAGTGATATTTTTCACTAGTGAAGAATATCATATTTTTCACTAGTGAAAAATATCACTTTTGCTGATTTGACCAATCAAATTAATGATTAGAAAATACCAAAATAATTGACCAATCAGAAAGCCCGACATATATGTCAGCACCTGGACAGGGGAAACTACTTTTTTTGTTTACAAATTATCGCTGTAGTCCTAGTTAGGATACGGGGTAGGGTTTTCGTTGATAAAAAATGTAATAAACAGAATATCTAACAGTGTCTTCAGTAAAACCAAATATATTTCACTCGTGTGGCTAATATTTTGATATTTTTCACTCGTGCTGCGCACTCGTGAAAAATATCAAAATATTAGCCCCACTCGTGAAATATATTTGGTATTACTGAAGACACTGTTAGATATCCTCTATTTATTTTCAATGTTGTAGGGATTCTTTGAGATACTTCTAGGACAAGAAGGTTCTAATAATTACCATGCTTTTGTGAAAATACCGGACAATGGCGAGCCGTCGTTGACCCTGTTTACGCAGACAATCGTGGTTCCGGCGGTGCAATGGTAACGTGCTTATATATTGAATCAATAAACCATGGTTACAATCTCCAAATTTATATATATACAATGTACAGTATTATCATTATTATTTATCATTATTATTTTAGTATTTCGCGGATATTCTATTCAACATGTTCGTATTGTAAACATTATAAATTATTGGTTTTTTTCAAATGATGTATAGACAGACTTGTTATCAAAAAAAGAAGTTCAACTAGTGTCATATGTGTGAAATCTAGTTCGATAATTTATGTAAATAAATATTTATTGTTGTACTTAGTTTACTAATTAAGCACAAATAATTTTTGCATGAGCCTCTATGCAAATCTTTGTTATTTTTTGTCCTCGTTTAATCGGTTTTGAGTTTGAATCATGGTTTTAGGTATATGTTATATCGGTATTCTTTGTGGTTTTTGACAGTGGCATCATCTTATTCATCATAGGTTATGTCCTTCAGCCAGATAATATAGTTAAAATATAGAAATAACGGTGCTTAAATTATGTGCATGTTATCGTTTGTTTGATGTTTAAGGTAGATTATCTGAAAACGTTCGTTATTGAAAGTGATATTATTAATTCATTTGATTGATTTTGAAAAAAATGGACTAATTCTGAAAACACTGCATATGAACATTAAGTATGAATGTCGATAGTTGCTTTTGTATAACTTTTAATAATAAGTTTTATATTTGAATAGGACGAATCAAGATACAATTCTTCGGGTAAGTAGCACTGCATTAAAAAGATGGCAATCTTGTGTTACCAATAATAGTTTCATATGCATCAATATTGTCTATCTCATTCGGTGCGGCTGACTATAAAAAAGCAAACTGATATCAATTAAAAAAAGAGATAAGCTATTTTGTTCGATATTTGAAAGTATAGAAGCTCGGAAGCCTATTAGATATCTTTTATTAATAGATGTTGGTATGATATACATGTCATGAACTAAGTTTACTGCTAAAGGAATGGTTTCTTTTGTTTCTCTTCTGAAATCGTTTTGATATTTAAATCCTTATAGTTATTTCGTAGGTCACACAAGGTTGTTTATAAGATATATGGACCCAGTTGTTAACGAAGTGATCGGCTTAATCGCTTGATTAGTGAAAATCTCATTTCTCCTTTACTTAGTATATTTCTTAAAATAGGCATGTAGGAAGAGACTGACGAGTGTTAGAGTTTTATAGAATTTAGTCGTCAAGTTAGTTTTTCAACAACAACAAAAACAAAAAATCATCATAATTATGTTGTTAAACTGTTATTGTAAAACTGTTATTCTAATCTATCTAATCAGCTTTTGAACAAATGGGACAAGTTCAAGAAAATAGCATAACGCTAAAACGTCTGAATTAATATCTGGATGACATGACAGAAAACTTGGCTGACCTTATGTATTGAACAATGTTTTGCTTAAAGTTGGCTTTCAATTTTCCCCAATATTTTAACTTAGCTAACGAGAAATGGCATTTGTAATTACCGTTGCAAATTAATACCGGTTAGTATCTTTATTACAGGTAATCTACAAGACTATGAATCCAGATGCACCACCGGCATTTTACCAGTGTGCAGATGTGAGAATTTTGCCACAGAAGTAAAGAAAGGAATCACCATGCACGTGACATTCGGAAACGAATCATTTACATAACATACATGTATGTAAGATGTCTGTGGTATTACTATTATCGTACTTATTTCGGTGTACTAAAATAACAAATCCTCAGATTTTAACAGATAAGCTTGACGATGACATTGTGCGCCCAAATTTATTGCAAAAGAATGATACGTTCCAAAGAAAATTTAGAAATAGTGTATATACAAACAGTAGTATGTGAAATACGAGTTTATAATGTATAATGATTTCAACGCGAACGGTGTGGACATGAAAATATCGTTAAAATGTGTATGTACAGTAAGTGTTTTCAGATAAAACAAGGATGAAACCATTATCCCTTAAATTTAATGGCTTTATCTCGCCCAATCACGCCATGACTGCTGCAAAACAACATATTTGTTATCTATAAATGACATTCCATGTTTAATAAACGGGGTTTTTCATATTTTTACTAATGTGTTTTATAAAACTTGTAAGAATTTGAATTTTGACATTGTTTATATAATAAGTATGAGAAGGAAAAAATGTTTTGAGAATTACAATTACTTCTATTGTCGCGAATTAACAAATAATATAAGATTGATAACTAGAAAATATTCAATCTATCATTCATAATCATAATTACATTATAAGACCCTTAGGGTTAGGGTTATATAATATATACTTATAAGATGTGCCTTTTATCCATATACTTTATGTACTGTACTTGCGCTAATCATAATTCATTTCTCATACATTAACATTAAATGAAAATCTTTGACGTTAGATATATGGATTATAAATTCCTTTATTAGATGTGTCTTGTCTTTATATACTATTTGAGTTAATCATAAACGTTTAAAGTGTTTTGCTCGAGGTATGGATGACATTGATGGCTATGATTGAAATTTATGCTGATAATCGATTAATAAAACATAATCTATTGTTTTGTTGTTGTTGTTGTTGTTGTTGTTTTATTCCATATGATTTGCAATTTACAAGAGATGACAAAACATTTTCTATAGATATTCATACTACCTCAATTGATTACAAAAACACACGTCAACATTTTCACAGGGAGAAAGAAAGTACTTCTGAGGTAATTTAGAAACATTACATTAATTTTATAAGAAAGAGGAATTGAAATTGAGAGAAAAAGAAAAGTAAACAGAGAACAGATAGAGAAGGGAAAGAAAAGAGAGATGTTATAAAATGGATACTGAACTTTCATCTGAAAAAAAAACATGGATATATTTTGTATCAACTAAACTAATTTCTACACTACTATCTGCTACCATTTCAAATAGAACGTGTACATTCACAAAATAATTATCGCTCTCGATATTCGTATATGAGGGGTGGGATTAATTACTATGCCCTCTATTAACTTTGATATTATTTTCAATGCTTTTGACTTTTTTAAAGATCATCTGAATGATTCACATGACAGTAGTTGTGCCATTGGGTTTGGAACATCATATCATTTCTTCTTCTTTCCACATTATGATATACATAGAGACACTTATGGAATCCCTATATAGTGAACAATACTTTAATCTAAACGTGTTATTGAATGGATCAAAGGAAAATTTATGATGATGAAAATATTCATATTCTAAAAAAAAAATTAAATATGTAAATAACACAAGGAGACTCCGATTGTTAAAATATACTTATACAAAAATAGATTCACCTATATGTACATAGAATACATTGAATTAAGGTATATATGTAATAAATATGTGTGTCTATCCTTATAACCGTCTGTCAGCTGTATAGTGAGTCTGTGTAATGGTTCACACTGAACATGTATACCTTTGATGTTGTCTGACATACAGGAATAGTATTGCTATGTACCGGTGTCGAATATTTTTGATTGCCTACAATAGCAAATATACACTTGTTGAGTATATTGATAATGACATACATGTACATGTATACTGTCACTACAAGCCACTTTTTCTCTTTTTTTTCTATAGTAGTCATTATACATCTATTGAATAATATTATCAACATATATATAAACAAAAAAAAGTCTGTATGTACCTGAACCGAGTAATCTGTATTTCCTAGTATTTATCACCATGTACTCTGATTTGTGGTGCACAACTTAGATGAGATCATTTCAATGGTGCCACCCGGCTTCCATACATTAATCAACTCGACAGCATGTCCCCTCACGTGAAGCTACAAAATATGAAATTAAACTCTAAACTGGATATTCATATGTTTACAGTAAATATTATTAAATATGTTTGTTACATGTTTGTAGGCGTTCACTAATTACACAAGCTTGCCTATGCAAGTAGCGTAAACAGTACTCACGCACGAGCACTGTCGTACCCGGTAAACACATTAACGCATACTCATATCAACCACTCCAGACACATTCAGAAAGATAATAATGATATATTCACGCTTCTGCCCAGAATATTTATGCATCAGTATTTCTATATTAAAACTGCTGCCATGTCTTCATTATCGAGTCGGATGGAATACTGACTATGGTATCCCAGAACACCTAGCCGTACAACAGCGTGTCTATACCTATTCTATATCTCACGTGCTTAGCTAATATACTTACCTATCATATAAAGGTGGAACAAAGTCGGTTTGTGACATTCTTAAACTGTTTTATTTTCATATGTGTTAACTTTTCAGGTGTAAGACAATTTATTTGCTGATGTATCTTATGGAAATTGATTTATATCTTTTCAAATAAACTTCCAAATAATTTCATTTGTGTGTGTGTGTGTTTTAAGTTTTCTGAAGATTTACATAAAATCGTATGTCGCCATCAGTTCGATAGTGGGTATGATTTATCTGCTGTCGTTCAGCCGGAAATATCATTTCAAACATGGGACAAAGTCCCTTTGTATATGGACATTATGCTAGATGTTTGAGTATCACTGTAAAAATACAAAGTTAAGTGCATTCAAATTTAAGCGAGTTATGAAGGGACATATCAATCACATTTGCTATAGTCATTTTGAGGCGGGTTCTCATTGTAGTAGCTGGCGACTACCTTACTGAACAACATACGGGAGGCCAGCCAGAATAACATCACTGAATAAAAACCCGTTAAAATCAGATCACCGCTAAAATGATACATCCGCTAAAATAAGTTCAAAGTGTCCTTAATACACATTAAGTCCTTTTCAGTTCCAAATTCATGTCTACTGCATGTCTTCAGCAGGGCGCATGAAAATTTATCTCAAACAGGCACTTCTTCGAGTAAGCGCTGGATAACTTCTTAATGTAATCTGCCCAACAGTACTTATATATTTTACATAAAGCTATTTTCTATTTAATCTAAAAGTAACCTTGACTACTAGAACTTGGGTCACTGGGCCTGAGTAACTATTTAAAGCAAGCCCGTTCTTCAAGGAGGCACCCGAAAAGGTCTGAGGGTAATTGCTTCAACAGTAAGATATTGTAATGAAAATACGGACAAACGGACTGATTACCAGATAGCATGACATCTCACGATGCGAGTACTAGTTATCAAAGATGCACGGGACATCTCAAAACAGATTATATCACCGTATCACACGTGGTACCACATTGGGAGTTTACTTTATGTAAACAATGGGCATTATATCTAAGAAGTCAACATTGACAGAACATTAAAGATATTATCCCGGGATAAATGTTCTTCTGCATGAGGTTGTGTAGACAGACACAGTTCAAGTGTATATGCTATATATACAGCATGCGAACGTTATTCAATCAAGTAATTCACCCCAGATTTCAATAAATCAGTTGTTTGACCATTTTAATAATGTAGCTAACAATGGTGTTAACTCCGTTTCTACAATCGAGAACGAGGCTGAAGTCGATGAGGCTGTAATTTTTGAAGAGTTAGATATTGATTTTTCTATTAATGAAATCCAATGTGCAATTGATAACCTTAAACGTGGTAAATCACACGGTTTGGACTGCTTGTTAAATTAATGTTTTATTGAAGGTAAAGCGTTCTTATTGCCCATGATGCATACATTATTCAATAATATTTTAAACTCTGGATGTTTTCCGTCTGAATGGTCTACTGCTGTTATTGTACCTGTTCACAAGAAAGGGAATCGAACTGATCCTAACAATTATCGGGGTATTAGCCTAATTAGCTGTTTATGTAAATTGTTTACCTCAATTCTCAACAAAAGATTATTAGATGTTTGTACCAGACATGACATTTTAACCGACGCTCAATTCGGATTCAGACCTGGTGTTAGTACAATTGATGCTATATTCGCTTTGCAAACTATAATTTCGAAAACTTTGTCTCAGAAAAAACGTCTTTATTATTGTTTCGTAGATTTTCGTAAAGCGTTTTACTATGTAGATAGAGTAAGTCTCTGGTACAAGCTGTCCAAAATAGGTATTCGGGGGGAATTTCTGGCAACGGTCAAATCTTTTTATACTTCAGTTAAATCTTGTGTTTTAGTAAATGGAAATTGTTCAAGTTTTTTCTCTAATAACGTCGGATTGATGTAAGGGGAAATTTTGTCCCCTTTACTTTTTTCTTTGTTTATAAACCATTTTGAGAATAGTTTTATTGAAAATGGTGCTCCTAGTTATGATTTTGGAGAATTGAGTCTATTCCTTCTTCTGTACGCTGATGATCTGGTGTTGTTTTCTGAATCAGTTGAAGGGTTGCAAGGGCTTTTAAACAGTTTAAATACCTATGCAGACAAATGGAAGTTGATAGTAAATACAGAAAAAACTAATATTGTTATTTTTCGTAATGGCGGCATAGCTAAAGTAAACGAAACTTGGACTTTCAATGGGGAATTGCTTTCAGTAGTTGATCAGTTTTGTTATGTAGGCGCCCTCTTCCGATTCAACAATAAATTTAGTTTTATGTCTAAACATGTGGCTGAACAAGGACGAAAAGCTCTTTTTGATCTTCGCTCCAAATGTAATAATATGAATTTGAATATCAAAACTATGTTGCACCTTTTTGATACATATGTCGGAAGTATTCTTTTTATGCCTGTGAAATATGGGGAATTAATGAAGCGCTTGAAGTAGAAAAAATTAATTTGGAATTTTGCAAAAATTTACTTGGTGTAAAGAAATCTACATGTAACGCTATGGTATACATTGAACTTGGTCGCCAACCGCTTGCTAATACACAATTGTTTAGGATGTTGAAATATTGGTTTAAATTATTAAATTCGGATAATTGTATCCTGATAACTGAGGCGTATGACTTTCTTTACAGGGAAACGGAGAAGGAACGTTCGAAGCAAAATTGGTTAGTTTTTCTAAAACGAAAATATTTGAGCTAGGTTTTGGTTATGTCTGGGCGAGACAGACACCCACCGACATTTATCTTTTGCCTCTAAATAAACAGAAAATTGAAGATCAGGCCAATCAAGATTTATTGAATTTAATACAAACTTCGAGTAAATGTGAACTCTATAGGCATATGGTTGATAAGGTGGCCTTACAATTCTATCTGACTAAATCATTACCAAAACAACGAAGAATTATGATTACTAAATTTCGTCTATCTGCCCATAATTTAGCTGTAGAATGCGGAAGATACAGGAATATAGAAAGGTGTTACAGATATTGTCCATGTTGTAATTCATTAGATGTTGAAGATGAATATCATTTTCTACTTGTCTGTCATTGTTATACTGATATTAGGAAGAAATATATAAAGAAATATTTTTGGCATAAGCCATCAGTTCTCAAAGTTATCGAATTATTAAACTCAAGAAGTCAGAAAGAATTGAATTTGTTAGGAAGATTTATTTCAGAAGCCTATAAACGTAGAGTTGTGTAACTACATTATTACTGCAATGTACTTTTTCAAAGTGCTGCTCTCTGTCCGATATTTTTATGTGTTTATGTTCAATCTGTCCGTTCGTCCGCCTGTTCCATTATTTTGATACCTGTACAGGTGTAAGGATTAACCGTTCAATATCGATATACCTTAGTACGTATAACTACATATTAATTCAAAGTATTATCTAATGATTATATGTATAAAATTTCATATCATAATCTAGGTGGAAAATGTGTACCGCTTTAGTATTATGTAGCATGTACACTGTATTGTGTGAGATTTTGTGTGAATGTATCATGTATATGTATATGTATATGTATATATATGTTTGTTAAAAACCGATAGACCGAAAGGCCTAAGGTAATAAAAGAATTGAATTGAAGTAATATGGATTATAACATTAGTATTTTAATCCTTATCACAATAAAAAAATATATTTGAGGTATTAGGTCCCACGTGACTTTAATCCTTATTTCAGTGGGTTATGAGTTATACACACTCAGCCGTGTTTGGTGCTTCTTACGATTAGTAAGTATTGGTATGCAGAAATCAATTCATATGTATATTTCGTGGCAAATAAATAATTATGTTAAGTTTTTCTTAACAGTTTGAATCAGCTGGCGTAGCTTGATTGTCACATTGATGATCAATACACTACTCAGTCATCCGTGTTAAAGCTCACGCACGTGACGGACGCTTTGATAATACAAGAAACCACATGTATTATGGGTGTATGGAAGTAACTTCTCTCGGTGTATTTACGGTTTGAACGTAAAATATTCAAACAGTAACATATAAGACTGGACCGGGGCGGCTTTGGTATCCGGCGTCCATATTCAGGTGTGGATACAGGATTTGATGATGAATAATCGACGCCTGTAGTGACCTGTGAGATTCGTTAGTACTCCAACTGTGCTATACCGGTAGGTCTTGAAATCATTTTGAAAGAAATTGTGATTTATTTCGTTAAATATACTATTCTGAGGGTAAAAACGTTTGTTACGTTTTACCAGTGAAATATCAAATTTATTGTTATTTTTCATGTTCTTAACAATAATACGTTCGCAACTTATCACTAGTGGAATCAGAACAAATAAATCACAATATTTCACATTGTCCACAACTTCAAATATAAAACTTGACAACACAAAGGTCAAGTGCAATAAGTACTTGACCCTTGGAACAGTGGCCAAGTATTCTCACCAAAGTTATAAATACAGATACATAGTTGTACGTTCGCAACTTATCACTAGTGGAATCAGAACATACATATAACTATAGAACTGACCAATCTAAAAGCATGACTTTCTAAAGTTTATAGGTCAAACCAGTGTTGTCAGATGCAGAGAAATCTAGTGAAATATATAGACGATATCTAACAGTGTCTTCAGTAATACTAAATATATTTCACGAGTGGGGCTAATATTTTAATATTTTTCACGAGTGCGCAGCACGGGTGAAAAATATCAAAATATTAGCCACACAAGTGAAATATATTTGGTATTACTGAAGACACTGTTAGATATTCAGTTTATTACATTTTTTATCAACGAAAAACCTACCCCGTATGCTAACTAGGCCTACAGCGATAATTTGTAAACAAAAAAAAGTAGTTTCCCCTGTCCAGGTGCTGACATGTATGTTGGGCTTTCTGATTGGTCAATTATTTTGGTATTTTCTAATCATTAATTTGATTGGTCAAATCAGCAAAAGTGATATTTTTCACTAGTGAAAAATATCACTTTTATAGAATGAATAATTTTTGATATTTCACTGGTAAAAATGTAATAAAATTCTTTTTTAGGAATGTTCTGGCTGTATAAAATCGAGAGAGAAAATCAAAGCAATATTAGCCACAGCTGTGGTATATGTAACCATGAAAACTGAATAATGAAGACACAATCACACGCCCCCTTTTCTATTGTCAGGCATTCAGGACATTAGAGTATCTGATACCCTAGTGTAGTGAATCCACTCCATATATTAATATGGATGCACGAAGTTTTAGAATCGAAGTGCATTATCGAAAATTCCAAATATAAAAAAACAATTGGTGACTGAGAGTAAACTTCCATTTTCTAACTGTAAATAGGTAACATATAATAAATATACTATCTAAAGAAATGTAATTTAAAAAATGTAATAGTAAGTTGCAGTTGTAAAGCGGTCACAAATTTAAAGTTTTTATCCAGAAAACACAAATTTAATCAAATGATATTATATAGTGACACATGTATTCGCTTCATTTGTCAATACACCCATCATATGCACAGAAGTTAAGGGCCATCAATTTCAGTATGAACATTTTTATCAGAAGTGATTTTTCCTTTTGTAAATATCAACCTTGTAATCTTTGCAGTGTCTTTTTTTTTTTTTTTTTGTTGCCCTATGCCACCAAACGCTAACCCAAACTAACGATAACCCGGATTAAACTGGGATACCCCGAACTCTAACGAAATACAAGTTTGATTTGACACTAGTTAATGCTATGTTTGCACGTGTGTGACTGGTATATGATACACGTGCAGATAGGCTCAGAGGACAGTGGGACGTCAATGTTTGCGTTAGTTGGCGTACCGTCAACAGACGTTTGAACAATAGGCGAAAATTACCAAACTGTTGATAGGACGTTAAACAATGTAAACATAAACTAAACCAATGACCTTCATCAACCTTGTTTTCCGTCAGCTGTTGACATATCACGAACATTCTGCTCTATGATGCGCCCTTGGGTATATAGTGTTCAATGCTTACAACGAAACGCACACATTGATAATACTTAACAATATAAAGCATGATGACGATGATGATGTAACTCCTGGTTTAACGTATATGTTTACATGAAATGCACACACAAATTGTGTACCGTATTGATGTTTCGTGTGCTTAACAGCTGACGGTAAATTAAACAAAAAATCAGTAGATTTGCATCATAGCCATGAGTATTGATCTTGTTTTTGTCAATTGATTTTGTTTTTGAGAATCTTATACAAATGTATATATTTTAAGGTTGAACCACTTGCGTCCAAAAAAAGGTATGATGTTTCACCGACAAGTGAGGTGAGTGTTAGTGTAATACAGTATGTATCCGCAAATATAACACCGATCACAAATAAGCCTCTTCCTCCATTTTTGAGTAAGCTAAAAATGGTTTACAATTAAATAAGCCCTCTGTAGGCTTTAAAACTTAACTTTTACACAAGCAGAGGGGTCTTATTTGAGGATAAATACGGTACTATACTTTTACACTTGGGGGGGGGGGGGGGGGGGGGGGGGGGGGGGGGGGCGCTTATTTGAGGATAAATAGAGTACTGGATTTTTCACATAAAGTGGGGGGGGGGGGGGGGGGGGGGGGCTTATTTAAGGATAAATTAATTACATTATTGAACTGTAACACAAAAGGAGGTGTTCATCTGAGGACAAGTACGGTTCTGAAATTTTACATTAGAGGAGAGAGTTTATTTGAGGACAAATCTAATTCATGTATATGTTGTTTGTTAAGTAATTACTTCAAATACATTGTAGTTACAAATGTGCAAATTAAATAATTGAATTGGAATAAATTGGTAAAAATGTTGGGACAATTTAAAGATGACGGCTGATTCAAGACCTCGAAGGGCAGCTCCCAGCTATGTTGGATTATATTCTTTTGAACACTATCTAACCCTTTAGACTGTCCAAACATTTATACCGCACAGGCTACAGTACGGTATTACAATTCCTGAAGTAGTTTTGTCCATGTGTTTTGGCGTTTTGCTGCTATAATGTTTGATGCATATTCCTGGTTACCTTATAATCAGGCTAAATTAGGCCATTATCATCAGATGATGGGCTATTTAAATTGCCCATTATGATATAGCATATACATATGCTTATCTTCCTTTCACTCTGCCGTGTGGTAAAGTGATAGCTTGACAGCCGATGTGTGCCGAAAATGAAATCGACCATCGTGCCTGGTCTATTTCCCGTCCGTAAAATTCTTGTTATTGAACAGAAGAATATGACAAGAACATTTAAAAAAAATATTTTTCTTTTTTTTTTTCGTTATATTGGACACGGCTGTTTACAAATATCATTGGGTGCCGACAACAAATGTATATGGCTAGCCCAAATAAATCACAATATTTCACATTGTCCACAACTTCAAATATAAAACTTGACAACACAAAGGTCAAGTGCAATGAGTACTTGACCCTTGGAACAGTGGCCAAGTATTCTCACCAAAGTTATAAATACAGATACATAGTTGTGGTTGTGCGAAGTGCGAACGCCAACTGGGCAAAATATCATTAATTTATCAAATTACTATATCTAGACCGCCGCCACATCTATTGGGAAGGGTCGGGAAGCCGCAAAACTCAACCGACCGTGACCAATTCCTAACTAAACTAATTACGAAAGGTCATTGTAAATAAAACTACAGTGGCTACGTGTTGCCTTTGTTGGCTAAGAAGTATTCTAACCCCTTTTGAAGCACATTAAGGAAAAGACTGTTTCTAATTTCTCATTGAGATAAATATCTGGGTGTCTAAGGTAGTAGTGTATACATGTAGTTAAAATGCCCAATTCTGAAGAATAAGGCACACGTTTTAGATAATAAAGTACATGTATATTATATTTGTAATCTGTACAACATTTGCAATTTTAGTACAGCTCTACAGAATAAGTAAACTTATTTTTTCTGTCTTTCAGGCCTGTGAATACCATGGTAACAACTTAAAAAAATCCTTAAAATTGCAAAATATCATGATATTGACCCAAAATGACACAATTGTTTTTTCAGAAACCTATTTGCAAATAAATATCTCTATCTCAAAGACAGAATTATTCTTGTTTTGACATATGTTGTACATTAAGTTTTTCCCGCAATCTTGCCTTCACTGTGAGGCACCATTTGTCGCTAAAACCTAAATTATCCAAAAATTTGAATAAAAAATGAATAAATTTGAAAAATCCGGAACCAATTCATTTATTTTTGTTTTAACAGATGTGAAGCCTGTATGTACTACTTCATAATGAATATACCAAATATAGGGTACTTTGTTTACCTTTTTATTTGCTTAACAAAGAAAATCAGGGCAGGCAGTTTTTCTGCTGTCTGCTACCAAAGATAAATCCCCCCCAAACGAATTACATCTTTTCCTACCGCACTACTATTGTAAACGTGGAAATTTACGCTAATTACGCGGATCCCTTTTGATCGTGAAAATTTCCCCCACGTGTATTATTTTGATATTAATTTGAGTAAACTCGAACTACAAACGAAGGCGAGTCAATCTCGAAAATTACCCCCGCGCGTATAGTTTATGTATCGAAATCGCGAAATTAACCATCCGCGAAAATAACCACGTTTACAGTATTCAGTTTTCTAGCCCGCTGCATAGCTTGACTATTGACTGAATATCTGTAAATTCGCCAGGTAAAATTTGTGAAAAATATTTTTTACACCTAGCATGGTATAAGTTATGTAACGAAGTACAGTAACGATCTTTGTTCTCAAATCAGCCACAGGAACTCTCCCAATATCAATTCCACCAACATGCAATATAAGATAGTTGGGGTCATCCATCATCTGTCTAGGAGTTTTGATCTTCCTTTTCACTAAGTCTATACCCAGGCCACCATAACCTCATATAATCTCAGCCCAAATCCTTCCCATGCCTAGGCTGGGACCACCGGTCCTTGCGTATGAGAAAACGGAGGCTAGCTTGATGATTATCCATATTTGGATACCTACAAGATCTTAAATACTATGTCAGCAAGGACAAGTATTAACCTAAGTTATGAGGAATTGTAATAACTGGTGCCTTGATGTACTTCAACTCCACCACCCTGCCATCTTAATTGTCTCAGCTGAATGACCTACTGCTCCCGCCGCTGAAGTAGACCCTGTTCTAATCGAATGAGTTTTAAATTTACTTATTTGGTCTTTACTTACAAAACGCTAGGTTTTTTTTTTTGGAGAACCGAGGAAAACTAACTGATATATAGTCACAGTGGCACCACCAAAGTGACAAAACAGGGGTCCATATACCTGTGGTCTCATCTTTAAAAATGCACGAAGACTTTTGACTATAATAAAGGATCTTCTTTTTCCAATTCTTTGCAATAAAACACTTGTTTTGATTAAACCTAGCTTGACTATCCGACAAGTATCTAATAGATAAGGACGCAATAAAACTTACAATTTGTTCTACTGGTGGTGGCTAAATAAGTGCTAATTGCTGGGTTTTACGAAAATTTGCAAACCATTCCAAGCTAACAATTAGGACAAACTGAACAAAGTATTATATCCCTAATCATCTCTGAGTCAGCCCAACTCTCTGGCCAGGGATAATAACTCCTAATAGCTCCCCACAAGGTCTGTGTAAGGACTGTTATTACTAATGACTCCATCCCTTCATTCGCTCATTTGAAGTTCAAATGATGTGAAATTTATATCAAATTAAAGTTTGAAGTTTGTTTCTATCGGATAAATGTTGTTATTGTATAGGTGTAATGACATATAAGAGCACACGGTTACTCAAAAGAAGGTAACCCTGGCATTTACAGTGCACTGGGGAACCCCCATCTGGGAAAATTCCTGCCTTTTTACGACTCGAATCCTACGTCATTCATTTTCCAAATGACCCTAATCTTTATTCTCGTATATAGAAAGTACCCATTTCATATGTTATTTACTCAGGAAAATAGCTACAAACCTGAGAAAGACTTTTTTTCTCAGGAACTTGAAACACCAGCTGATTGGCTGATTTAGTTGTGCGAATCCTGTAAAGCTGCAGGATATCTGACTGAGACAATATCTGTTCCGGAAACTCTATTTTCCCACTAAAATCATTCAGGAACTCCAGCCAAACTAACAGATCCTCTTTTCAAGTCTTTGTTAACCATTATAAGATGATGGGGTTTTGTAACTTTGCTCGTTGCATCATAACATCTTCACAAGAAAGACGTGCCTGATCTCACTCCTACTAGGAGAATACATTCTTTCAAAGTCACCTTGTGCTTTTGTAAATCCCCTTCTCGCGCCTGTCACATGGCATGCGATTTGTGCAAAGGAATTCTAATTACTATTTCCTCTGTATCAATTTCGAATCGCCGGAACAATAATATAGTACATGGACCCAGTGTCTTCTCATCTGCTATAGGAACACGTAATTCTAAACATACCTCAGTGAATATTGACATCAAAAATTTACACTGTGAGGTATCATTTTTCGACCAAAAATGAAATCATCCAAAAAGTGATTAGGGGTTTGAAGTTTTGATTGGAATTGTACAACCAAATCTATAAAAGATGATTTTTTCCAAATACAATATACTGTAAAAGTGGATATTTTCGCGTGTAGAAATTTTCGCTTAGCCAGCTTCCAAAGTGTTCGCGGTGTGGATATTTTCGCGCCGTCAAGATATTTTTGCGCTAACTTGTATCTTTTATATTTAGTATTTTTATGTGTTAATATATTCGCGTGTGGAAATTTTCGCGGAGATTTACTGACAGCGAAATAAGCGAAAATTTCCACACCGCGAATATTTCCACTTTTACAGTACTGCAAGAAGCTAAACAGTCCATGGGAAGACATTTGTCCACATAGTATTTACCTTCAAAGTAAAGTCCTGATAAATCAAAGTAACTCGGATGTACTGATATAAGCCTGAGGTCTGATTTTATGTCAGACTTCCCCAACAGAGCCCCTGACCGGGGTATCGAAAATAGTTATTGTTTACTTGATGCATGCAGGTAACGTTGGGGTGTAGTATGCGCCGTCTCAGTTTGAATAAATGGGTTTTTAGTTGATTGAAGTGAGGTGGGGTAGCGTCTGACTCGTGGAGGAGTTGCCAACCTAAGTCTTTTCTACAGTACACATACCACTGCCATATCAAATTAAAAAATAATATATGCAAGCGCATGTGAGCCACATATGCAAACAACCATAGCTCACTGCCAACCACTGACCACGACTTATCAGGACTCTGTCTAAGCCGAAATTGCTCACCATAGGCTTTCCATCCTGTACCTTGGCCCCCACACCTGGATGCCCCCAATTGGACAATTTGCATATATTTCAACAACTCCTGAATTTTTTTCTGGATGGGCTGAACAGTCAATGCTAGCAAAAAAAATAAAATGCGTTTGTCCACTCTGTAAGTGAATGTATTATTTTTCTGGTTTTATTTTTTGCCAAGATCTTGCCACTGTCACTTATTCCAATCTTTTAGGGTTTTATCCTCCCGGGATTCCCACGAATTATCCAATAACACCCCTAGTTCGACATACTAGTATTCCCAATTAATTATTTTTGCTCTTTTTGGTGACACGTTATCTTCTAAGGAATTATTTACACTGGGAATAGGTGTCATAGTAAGCTCATGATCAATGTTTGCGGTAATTAGCATATGATAATCTTGGTAATGATAGCACAGGCGTGGATGATTCTTAATAATACATATACTGATACAAGATACACTGCATGGACATTTCAGTGTAATGACAATATAAAGCGATTTTCCAAAAATAAATCGTTTTTAATTACCTGATAAGGATGAAGATCCTCAACAAACTACAATGTACATCTGTTGATTTTTTCTTTCAGACTACGATTGAGCCGGAATCTTTTAGTGACTGTACTTTCACTGATATGGGTTTTGTGTATCTGTGAGATCAGAAGAAATCTTCGAGAGATTAAATACCTTCCGGAAATTCCTGGAGAGAAGAGCATTCATTTTTTGGAAAGACCAAATTGGTTTAGTAGATATGCATTCCAAAATTGTAAACAGAAATGTAAAATGACTGAAGGTAGATACATCCCAGAGAATAGTGATGCAGTTCTGTTCCACTCCTCAAAAATGTGGTTAGTACGACCTCCTCCAAAACCACGAGGTCAAATTTGGGTATTTTACAGCTTGGAACCACCAATGAACTACCGGCTTTCATTCTACAATTGGAACCACGTGTTTAACTGGACAATGACCTACAGACGTGATGCGGATATTTTTCATCCATATGGTACTTTTCGTAAAAAAATGGTATCTCATCAAAATAAGAGCAACACTTTTTTGCCATGGAAGAAAAAAACTGCAGCATGGTTTGTAAGTCATTGTAATACACAGAGCAAGCGTGAACAGTTTGTCAAACTGTTAAGGATGTATATGGACATTGACGTTTATGGTAAATGTGGTTCATACATCTGTATACGGCGCGATCGGCGTAAATGTCTAGATCGTCTCGATAAAGAATACAGCTATTATTTATCATTTGAAAGTTCTCTCTGTCGTGATTATGTGACTGAAAAGTTTTTCAAAATTTATTCTGTATCCAATGTTATACCAGTAGTGAGAGGAAATGCCAACTATGCGATGTATGGCCCACCAGATTCTTTTATAGATGCTTCCAAGTTTTCATCAGCAAACAGGCTTTCGAGATATCTTACTTCCGTGGCAACAAGCAAGAAATTATTTTCGACTTTTTTCAAATCCAGAGATAGCTATTACTTGACTGGTGAAGTATCGGAGTCTTACTGCGAGTTGTGTCGTCGCGTACACGACGCGTCATCATACAAGCGTCTCTATGACGACATACGACATTGGGTGTATGGTTCAGATCATGTTCGCATATGTGTACCTCCAAATGATCTTTATATGCTAAAAAAATAACCCGCTTAAAAACATTGATTTATTCAAATACTTTTACTATTTTAAATGAATTATTTCAATCAGTCTAGTTTTTTTTTCTTTAAAAAGATTTTATAAAAGTCAATAAAACTGAAATACAAATCAAACTGCATCATGCAGTTGTTTCCCCTTAAAATAAAATAGTGATGTTAGGGACATCATACAGTTATTTCAACTTTCTATGCTTAGGCAGTGATGTTAAGGACATCATACAGTTATTTCAACTTTCTATGATTAGGCAGTGGTGCTAGGGACATCATACAGTTATTTCATCTTTCTATGATTAGGCAGTGATGTTAGGGACACCATACAGTTATCCTTCTAAGATTAGGTTGTGATGTAATTGACATCAAACAATTGTTTCATCTTTCCATGATTAGGTTGTGATGTAATTGACATCAAACAATTGTTTCATCTTTCCATGATTAGGTTGTGATGTAATTGACATCAAACAATTGTTTCAACTTTCTTGGATTAGGTTGTGATGTTAGGGACATCGTACATTTGTTTCATCTTTCCATGATTAGGTTGTGATGTAAGGGACATCAAACAATTGTTTCATCTTTCCATGATTAGGTTATAATGAAAGGGACATCAAACAATTGTTTCATCTTTCTTGGATTAAGTTGTGAAGTTAGGGACATCGTACAGTTATTTCATCCTCCTAGAATTTGACAGTGATGTTAGGGACATCATACAGTTGTTTCATCCTTCAATGATTTGACAGTGATGCTAGGGACATCAAACAGTTATTTCATCCTTCAATTGGTAGGGACATCATACAGTTGTTTCATCCTTCAATGATTTGACAGTGATGTTAGGGACATCATACAGTTATTTCATCCTTCAATGATTTGACAGTGATGTTAGGGGCATCATACAGTTGTTTCATCCTTAAATGATTTGACAGTGATGTTAGGGGCATCATACAGTTATTTCATCCTTCAATGATTTGACAGTGATGTTAGGGGCATCATACAGTTATTTCATCCTTCAATTGTTAGGGACATCATACAGTTGTTTCATCCTTCAATGATTTGACAGTGATGTTAGGGACATCATTCAGTTGTTTCATTCTTCAATGATTTGGCAGTGATGTTAGGGATATCATACAGTTATTTCATCCTTAAATGATTTGACAGTGATGTTAGGGACATCATACAGTTATTTCATCCTTCAATGATTTGACAGTGATGTTAGGGATATCATACAGTTATTTCATCCTTAAATGATTTGACAGTGATGTTAGGGACATCATACAGTTATTTCATCCTTCAATGATTTGACAGTGATGTTAGGGACATCATACAGTTATTTCATCCTTAAATGATTTAACAGTGATGTTAGGGACATCATTCAGTTGTTTCATCCTTCAATGATTTGACAGTGATGTAAGGGACATCATACAGTTGTTTCATCCTTCAATTGTTAGGGACATCATACAGTTGTTTCATCCTTCAATGATTTGACAGTGATGTTAGGGACATCATACAGTTATTTCATCCTTCAATGATTTGACAGTGGTTTAAGGGACATCATACAGTTATTTCATCCTTCAATGATTTGACAGTGGTGTTAGGGACATCATACAGCTGCTTCATCCTTCAATGATTTGACAGTGATGTTAGGGACATCATACAGTTATTTCATCCTTCAATGATTTGACAGTGGTTTAAGGGACATCATACAGTTATTTCATCCTTCAATGATTTGACAGTGGTGTTAGGGACATCATACAGCTGTTTCATCCTTCAATGATTTGACAGTGGTGTTAGGGACATCATACAGCTGTTTCATCCTTCAATGATTTAACAGTGATGTTAGGGGCATCATACAGTTATTTCATCCTTCAATGATTTGACAGTGATGTTAGGGACATCATACAGTTGTTTCATCCTTCAATGATTTGACAGTGGTGTTAGGGACATCATACAGTTGTTTCATCCTTCAATGATTTAACAGTGATGTTAGGGACATCATTCAGTTGTTTCATCCTTCAATGATTTGACAGTGATGCTAGGGACATCATACAGTTGTTTCATCCTTCAATGATTTGACAGTGATGCTAGGGACATCATTCAGTTATTTAATCCTTCAATTGTTAGGGACATCATACAGTTGTTTCATTCTTCAATGATTTCACAGTGATGTTAGGGACATCATTCAGTTGTTTCATCCTTCAATGATTTGACAGTGATGTAAGGGACATCATACAGTTGTTTCATCCTTCAATTGTTAGGGACATCATACAGTTGTTTCATCCTTCAATGATTTGACAGTGATGTTAGGGACATCATACAGTTATTTCATCCTTCAATGATTTGACAGTGGTGTTAGGGACATCATACAGTTATTTCATCCTTCAATGATTTGACAGTGGTGTTAGGGACATCATACAGTTGTTTCATCCTTCAATGATTTGACAGTGATGTTAGGGACATCATACAGTTGTTTCATCCTTCAATGATTTAACAGTGATGTTAGGGACATCATTCAGTTGTTTCATCCTTCAATGATTTGACAGTGATGCTAGGGACATCATACAGTTGTTTCATCCTTCAGTGATTTGACAGTGATGCTAGGGACATCATTCAGTTATTTAATCCTTCAATTGTTAGGGACATCATACAGTTGTTTCATCCTTCAATGATTTGACAGTGATGTTAGGGACATCATACAGTTATTTCATCCTTCAATGATTTGACAGTGATGCTAGGGACATCATACAGTTGTTTCATCCTTCAGTGATTTGACAGTGATGTTAGGGACATCATACAGTTATTTCATCCTTCAATGATTTGACAGTGATGTTTGGGGCATCATACAGTTATTTCATCCTTCAATTGTTAGGGACATCATACAGTTGTTTCATCCTTCAATGATTTGACAGTGATGCTAGGGACATCATACAGTTGTTTCATCCTTAAATGATTTGACAGTGATGTTAGGGGCATCATACAGTTATTTCATCCTTCAATTGTTAGGGACATCATACAGTTGTTTCATCCTTCAATGACTTGACAGTGATGTTAGGGGCATCATAGTTGTTTCATTCTTCAATGATTTGACAGTGATGTTAGGGGCATCATAGTTGTTTCATCCTTCAATGATTTGACAGTGATGTTAGGGACATCATTCAGTTATTTAATCCTTCAATTGTTAGGGACATCATAGTTGTTTCACCCTTCAATGATTTGACAGTGATGTTAGGGGCATCATAGTTGTTTCATCCTTCAATGATTTGACAGTGATGTAAGGGACATCATTCAGTTATTTAATCCTTCAATTGTTAGGGACATCATAGTTGTTTCATCCTTCAATGATTTGACAGTGATGTTAGGGGCATCATAGTTGTTTCATCCTTCAATGATTTGACAGTGATGTAAGGGACATCATTCAGTTATTTAATCCTTCAATTGTTAGGGACATCATAGTTGTTTCATCCTTCAATGATTTGACAGTGATGTTAGGGGCATCATAGTTGTTTCATCCTTCAATGATTTGACAGTGATGTAAGGGACATCATTCAGTTATTTAATCCTTCAATTGTTAGGGACATCATAGTTGTTTCATCCTTCAATGATTTGACAGTGATGTTAGGGGCATCATAGTTGTTTCATCCTTCAATGATTTGACAGTGATGTAAGGGACATCATTCAGTTATTTAATCCTTCAATTGTTA
Source organism: Pecten maximus (assembly GCF_902652985.1). NCBI lineage: Eukaryota > Metazoa > Mollusca > Bivalvia > Pectinida > Pectinidae > Pecten > Pecten maximus. The sequence continues at coordinate 11,985,783 of NC_047032.1, forward strand.
GGGACATCATAGTTGTTTCATCCTTCAATGATTTGACAGTGATGTTAGGGGCATCATAGTTGTTTCATCCTTCAATGATTTGACAGTGATGTAAGGGACATCATTCAGTTATTTAATCCTTCAATTGTTAGGGGCATCATAGTTGTTTCATATTTCCAGGATTAGGCAGTGATTCATAAGGACATCACTAGACAGCGGTGCTAAGGGCCTAAAATCCACAGGCGTTACTTAGCTTTGTGTTCATCACTTTGTGTATCAATATGAATGACATATTAAATGCTTAGGATACCCATTACTTAGTCTAATACCAGCCACTAAATGTAGATAGCCAAAGATCACGGAAGATAACCTGATGCGGGTAACTATAACAATATGGCGTTAGGCGGAAAAGGTGAGTACAACTGATGTGAATTTGCTCTTTGACAGTTTTATATGGCATTCTGAGTAAGCGTATCGATAGTTGGTTCAATATAAATGTAATCTGAAGCGATGAGTTAGCGATACTTGGTGTAATGAAGCTGGTATTAACATAATTAGTTTTGGCATGATGACGGTAACTGTGAGTCTGTGATGCGGGTATCTGATAAGGTAATTTGAAAAATGATGCGGGTAACTGCTAAACTGAAACAGTAACTGCATTTGATGAGCGTAATTGTAGGAAAATTACAGACAAAAAATCACGTTCCATATAGTAGCTATATATGTAGATATACATGAAGATAGATGAGCACGCTCGGCGTTGTTTAAAATGAATGAATTCGGTATATAAACTTGTACACGTCATGATTATACCTATTATTTATGATTGAGACCACATCCCCACCCCCGGGAGATTATATCAATAAACAACGGTATAATTCCCTCTCCGATCCACAATCATCCAATGATTAATTAAAATGACACTTTTACGTATTGTATTATACTTAAAGGTCAGTTGATTGTAATTATATATTTAATCTTAATTTTAATTGATACCAAAGGACAATATTTTATGAAGGAAAATATTTTTAATAATTACGTGTTCCACGAATAAAACTGTTTTTGCAGTACGCACCTATATTAGTGATCATATCAAACAAAAAAAATATATACTGTATGTTTTCGGATAACTAGCATTATAGAGATTTCGTAAAATTGACCAAGATAGTATCGTTTATACGTCGCATTTTTATACCTGTGCAGTTTGCATAGCACATCGCACAGTTGTGAACACGATACCTGTGCAAATTCTTGGTACATTGTGGGACCTCACAACTGTAAAATATCTTGATTGTAATGCTTTAGCAGGAGTTATAGTGTATATCAAAACACCGTCGTAATCCATCTGTACTATACAAAAATTCAACAAAACTAATCAAAGGGGCAAAGGCCCTGAGAAACGTCAGGGTCTGATATCATAAAATAAGAAATTTAAAATTGGATTTTATAGTCAGAAAGCTACCAGCTACCATTGTATTAGATGAGGTTTTGAAAAAATCAACTGAATGAAAAATCGATCTATTAACAGTTACATGTACAACCAGAGATAAAATCCAAGATGCACACAGCCTAAGTGTTTTTTATTTATATTATACGATGTTAATTAGGCCTAGCAAACATCTATTTACATAGATATACATAGGCCTACAGTTTTGACAAACAAGACGCCAGTAACATCATTCACGGATCATAATCGTTAGATTCTTTTCAAATAAACAAATAATAATCTTATTTTCCACGACGATAAAACTGATATTTTTTTTTACTTTCGTTTTCAAGGCAGGATTGAGACAGTACCCACGTAATCCTACGCCAACAAAATTGCATATAAAGTGATGAGGAACATTTTTATATTTATAATCTAGAAAAGTCTAGAACACCGAACATTCATATTTAATCTTAAATAATTGCAGTAAACAAGGGAACCATCAGTTAAATCGTGTCAATAATTGCTGTTAAAATAGGAACAATATTAGGCTGCGGATGAATATCATTTGTATTACAGAAAAGAGAAGTTGTTAGCCGGAAACAAAAGTGTGACTAACAAAATTTACCCACCACGACTATAACGGCATCCTGACGTTAAAAATGGTCTTAAATAAAGAGTAAAACAAACAAACAAACAAACAAACAAATAATGAACTATTAAACTCAAATCTGTTTGACTTGTATACAAACCTGTATCGTTTAATGTTATCTATAACAGAAAGACTGATTCATCTTGTGGATTTGATACAATGCGCATTTTTCTTTGATTTGCAAGCAGGATATAATGATATGCATATGTAACATACACTGTGTAGTAATATTAGGTCTTGATCCGCCCCAGTCAAAATCAATTTGTTTTAGTCATGCGTATCTATACACTAATTGTAGTATAGGTTGTGATGCAGTGTATAGAAACAAATTGTCCAGTCTGAATACTCGATTGTTGCAGTTCAACAATTCTTAAAACAATGGGATAATCATAAAGATTTTACAAAAATGTAATCGAAATGCAATTCTACCATGTTTGCTATGTAACGCCAGTTTTGATTGGTTTAAAACCATGTATTATTTTCAAATAACCCACGCTCGTGCCAATAATACACGGTCGTGAGTCACGGCTGTTACAATTTTAAATATCTAATATTCACCCGTTTCATAAACGGTTACTTTAGCCGAGTGGGCTAATGGGTTGGTCTTTTAATATATTTTTATCACGACGCAAGTTCGAATACTACAGAGCCCCCGCACCCCCCTCTTTTTTTTCTTCTTTTTTTCTTCTTTCTTTATCCTTTTTTTTAAGTTTTCAAAATCAATGCCATATGATAGATGCTCTTGATCGCAGTACTGTATTGCCTGTATATTTCATCAACAAATAATGCAATACTCAAGAAATAAATAACAAGGTTTTCCCGGGGTTTCTTTGCTGTTTTTCTATTAGAAAGAGGTCGATCTCAGAACTAAACGGTATATGGTAGAATAGAAATAATCAACTTTGACTCGTGTATTGTTGCAGGATATACAACTCGGACTCGGATATTTTGCAATTTTAATTAATAACTCAGGCCTGCGGCCTTCGTTATTAATTTAATTGCAAAATATCCTCGTCCTCGTTGTATATCCTGCAATAATACACGAATCATCGTTAATTATTTCTTAATTATAATGCGCTATGAAGGTACATGTATGTAGTAAAAATAGCGAGATAGTACGAGTACAAAATCATAACAGATTAAAAGTATATGTTTTCTAACATTAGAGACTTTTTAAGTCAATGGTTTACTGAATTATACATCGATTCTAATGCGTTTTCGATTTCAATGAATAAATACAAACCAGTTACCCTCATAATCATCCGCAGATACCCGCATCATATCGCGATTTGGACATTCTCAGTTACCGTCATCATGCCAAAACTTCCCGAGTGAAAGGTGTTACATTGACCGACGAGTTTCTAAATGATACTAAATATTAACGGAGAAAACTCCTCAGTGTAATACCAGCTATTAGATAGTCTAAGGTGTTATAATAACTGAGGAATCTTGCACGCTGTTGTAAATAACCTATGCATGATTGTCAACACAGGTACTTGTGGACATGATTATAATGTTTTTTAATCAAAATGTTACATTTTAGACGAGTAAATTATTGTATTAAAATCGCATGCTTTATTTGTAAAAAACATATCGTACAAATTGTACCTTGGCCTTATGAAAATTAGTATTGTTGAATAATATTTATCTTAAGGTACCATTTCTAGACTATAAGAGTACAATTATGGGAACTGCATTATGCGAACGCCAGATCTATATGTACCCACGTTTGTGGCGAATAGTGAGTCTTGAATTTCGTTTAATAATAAAAAAAACTTTAATGGTGACGTGTTTTTTCTTTCATATTCATATATTTCATATATTTACATATTCCTGAAAGTAGACAAATATCACTTTATAATTTTTTTTTCTTATTCAAAAAATGAAAAAATAGAAATACTTGTACCAGAGACATATATACAGAGAGATTGGCAGCTCTCTATTTGCCCTTGTGTTTACATAGTGGCCCCTGACCTTCCCACAATCCTTTGCGGTCTCTCGGTTCAGTCTTCACTAGACGCCATATTGGAGAAAACTTGAAAACCAGACACATAATTATCGATAATTTCTATTTGAAATCATCACCAAGATCCAATTATGTGCTTTAATTTTATTAATATCAAAGTGCAGAAGTGTCATCAATATGAAATATATCACAATTTGCTGTCCAAGTGTTTGTATTTTGAGTATGAAAGTCAAGCACAACGCAGGAAAGATCGGCGGGAATCTCCAATTTTCGAAAAGTCCCTATGGGGTTTTCGAGAATACGGATAAATGACAACAATGTGCATGATAATCAAGACCACATTCCATAAGTAGGATAGTTTTTGGTTAATGTGGTAACTTTTGTAGTGGCCTAAATAAAACGATGTGCTTTTTGTGTGCGTTTAAAATTGACGATGTTTTGGTCGGACGTAATGGCGGCTTAATAATAAACTTGGACATGTCGAATAGGACCCAATGGATTTTCGAAAATACGGATAAATGACAACAATATGCATGATCAATAAGACTATATCCCATAAGTTTGATAGTTTTTGGTTAATGTGGTAACTTTTGTAGTGGCCAAAATAAAACGATGTGCTTTTTGTGTGCGTTTAAAATTGACGATGTTTTGGTCTGACGTAATGGCGGCTTAATTATAAACTTGGACATGTCGAAAAGGAACCAATGGATTTTCGAAAATACGGATAAATGACAACAATATGCATGATCAATAAGACTGTATCCCATAAGTTTGATAGTTTTTGGTTAATGTGGTAACTTTTGTAGTGGCCAAAATAAAACGATGTGCTTTTTGTGTGCGTTTAAAATTGACGATGTTTTGGTCTGACGTAATGGCGGCTTAATTACAAACTTGGACATGTCGAATAGGACCCAATGGATTTTCGAAAATACGGATAAATGACAACAATATGCATGATCAATAAGACTATATCCCATAAGTTTGATAGTTTTTGGTTAATGTGGTAACTTTTGTAGTGGCCAAAATAAAACGATGTGCTTTTTGTGTGCGTTTAAAATTGACGATGTTTTGGTCTGACGTAATGGCGGCTATTTACAAACTTGGACATGTCGAATAGGACCCAATGGATTTTAGACAAGAGATCCCAGAGGGATCTTGGCGCCCACCATTGAATGATCTTGATAGGTTCCATGTCAGATTGATCTTTTCTCTACTTTTCCCTTCCTCTAAGTCTTACTAATCTGTGTAAATTCAGAAACAGCCCTCTAGTACTTTTCAAACAAGGGGAACCTATATATAAAATTTAAGATTTAGCGATAATGGCTGTCTGTCGGCCATGTTGTTTTCGGATTGGTCCCAAAATGCAACACCAGGGACCAAGGGGAACCTACATACGAAATTTGAGAAAGATCCCTTCAGTACTTTCTGTAAAATAGTGATAACAATCTTCAATTGTCAAAATACAAGATGGCTGCCTGTCGGCCATGTTATTTTCCGTTTGGTCTCAAAATGCAATATGCATAACTAGGCACCAAGGGGAACCTACATATGAAATTTGAGAAAGATCTCTTCAGTACATTCTGAGAAATAGCGATAACAAACTTCAATTGTCAAAATCCAAGATGGCTGCCTGTCGGCCATGTTGTTTTCCAATAGGTCTCAAAATGCAATATGCATAACTAGGCACCAAGGGAAACCTACATATGAAATTTGAGAATGATCTCTTCAGTACATTCTGAGAAATAGCGATAACAAACTTCAATTGTCAAAATCCAAGATGACTGCCTGTCGGCCATGTTGTTTTGCGATTGGTCTCAAAATGCTTTATGCATAACTAGGCACCAAGGGAAACATACATATGAAATTTGAGAAAGATCTCTTCAGTACATTCTGAGAAATAGCGTTAACAAACTTCAATTGTCAAAATCCAAGATGGCTGCCTGTCGGCCATGTTGTTTTCCGATTGGTCTCAAAATGCAATATGCATAACAAGGCACCAAGGGGAACCTACATATGAAATTTGAGAAAGATCCCTTCAGTACTCTCTAAGAAATAGCGATAACAAACTTCAATTGTCAAACTCCAAGATGGCTGCCTGTCGGCCATGTTGTTTTCCAATAGGTCTCAAAATGCAATATGCATAACTAGGCACCAAGGGAAACCTACATATGAAATTTGAGAATGATCTCTTCAGTACATTCTGAGAAATAGCGATAACAAACTTCAATTGTCAAAATCCAAGATGACTGCCTGTCGGCCATGTTGTTTTGCGATTGGTCTCAAAATGCTTTATGCATAACTAGGCACCAAGGGAAACATACATATGAAATTTGAGAAAGATCTCTTCAGTACATTCTGAGAAATAGCGTTAACAAACTTCAATTGTCAAAATCCAAGATAGCTGCCTGTCGGCCATGTTGTTTTCCGATTGGTCTCAAAATGCAATATGCATAACAAGGCACCAAGGGGAACCTACATATGAAATTTGAGAAAGATCCCTTCAGTACTCTCTAAGAAATAGCGATAACAAACTTCAATTGTCAAACTCCAAGATGGCTGCCTGTCGGCCATGTTGTTTTGCGATTGGTCTCAAAATGAGATATGCATAACAAGGCACTAAGAGGAACCTACATATGAAATTTGAGAAAGATCCCTTCAGTACTTTCTGAGAAATAGCGATAACAAACTTCAATTGTCAAAATCCAAGATGGCTGCCTGTCAGCCATATTGTTTTCAGATTGGTCTCAAAATGCAATATGCATAACTAGGCACCAAGGGGAACCTACATATGAAATTTGAGAAAGATCCCTTCAGTACTTTCTGAGAAATAGCGATAACAAATTTCAATTGTCAAAATCCAAGATGGCTGCCTGTCGGCCATGTTGTTTTCCAATAGGTCTCAAAATGCAATATGCATAACTAGGCACCAATGGGAACCTACATATGAAATTTGAAAAAGATCCCTTCAGCACTTTCTGAGAAATAGCGATAACAATTTTCAATTGTCAAAATCGAAGATGGCTGCCTGTCGGCCATGTTGTTTTGCGATTGGTCTCAAAATGCGACATGCATAACTAGGCACTAAGGGGAACCTACATATGAAATTTGAGAAAGATCCCTTTAGTTCTTTCTGAGAAATAGTGATAACAAACTTCAATTGTCAAAATCCAAGACGGCTGCCTGTCAGCCATATTGTTTTCAGATTGGTCTCAAAATGCAATATGCATAACTAGGCACCAAGGGGAACCTACATATGAAATTTGAGAAAGATCCCTTCAGCACTTTCTGAGAAATAGCGATAACAAGAATTGTTTACGGACGGACGGACGGACGGAGGGACGGACCACGGACGCAGGGCGATTTGAATAGCCCACCATCTGATGATGGTGGGCTAAAAATACGGATAAATGGCAACAATGTGCATGATCAATAAAACTATATCCCATAAGTAGGATAGTTTTTGGTTAATGTGGTAACTTTTGTAGTGGCCTAAATAAAACGATGTGCTTTTTGTGTGCGTTTAAAATTGACGATGTTTTGGTCTGACGTAATGGCGGCTTAATTACAAACTTGGACATGTCGAATAGGACCCAATGGATTTTCGAAAATACGGATAAATGACAACAATATGCATGATCAATAAGACTATATCCCATAAGTTTGATAGTTTTTGGTTAATGTGGTAACTTTTGTAGTGGCCAAAATAAAACGATGTGCTTTTTGTGTGCGTTTAAAATTGACGATGTTTTGGTCTGACGTAATGGCGGCTATTTACAAACTTGGACATGTCGAATAGGACCCAATGGATTTTAGACAAGAGATCCCAGAGGGATCTTGGCGCCCACCATTGAATGATCTTGATAGGTTCCATGTCAGATTGATCTTTTCTCTACTTTTCCCTTCCTCTAAGTCTTACTAATCTGTGTAAATTCAGAAACAGCCCTCTAGTACTTTTCAAACAAGGGGAACCTATATATAAAATTTAAGATTTAGCGATAATGGCTGTCTGTCGGCCATGTTGTTTTCGGATTGGTCCCAAAATGCATAACTAGGCACCAATGGGAACCTACATATGAAATTTGAAAAAGATCCCTTCAGCACTTTCTGAGAAATAGCGATAACAATTTTCAATTGTCAAAATCGAAGATGGCTGCCTGTCGGCCATGTTGTTTTGCGATTGGTCTCAAAATGAGATATGCATAACTAGGCACTAAGGGGAACCTACATATGAAATTTGAGAAAGATCCCTTTAGTTCTTTCTGAGAAATAGTGATAACAAACTTCAATTGTCAAAATCCAAGATGGCTGCCTGTCAGCCATGTTGTTTTCCGATTGGTCTCAAAATGCAATATGCATAACTAGGCACCAAGGGGAACCTACATATGAAATTTGAGAAAGATCTCTTCAGTACATTCTGAGAAATAGCGATAACAAACTTCAATTGTCAAAATCCAAGATGGCTGCCTGTCGGCCATGTTGTTTTCCAATAGGTCTCAAAATGCAATATGCATAACTAGGCACCAAGGGAAACCTACATATGAAATTTGAGAAAGATCTCTTCAGTACATTCTGAGAAATAGCGTTAACAAACTTCAATTGTCAACATCCAAGATGGCTGCCTGTCGGCCATGTTGTTTTCCGATTGGTCTCAAAATGCAATATGCATAACAAGGCACCAAGGGGAACCTACATATGAAATTTGAGAAAGATCCCTTCAGTACTCTCTAAGAAATAGCGATAACAAACTTCAATTGTCAAACTCCAAGATGGCTGCCTGTCGGCCATGCTGTTTTGCGATTGGTCTCAAAATGAGATATGCATAACAAGGCACTAAGGGGAACCTACATATGAAATTTGAGAAAGATCCCTTCAGTACATTCTGAGAAATAGCGATAACAAACTTCAATTGTCAAAATCCAAGATGGCTGCCTGTCAGCCATATTGTTTTCAGATTGGTCTCAAAACGCAATATGCATAACTAGGCACCAAGGGGAACCTACATATGAAATTTGAGAAAGATCCCTTCAGTACTTTCTGAGAAATAGCGATAACAAACTTCAATTGTCAAAATCCAAGATGGCTGCCTGTCGGCCATGTTGTTTTGCGATTGGTCTCAAAATGCTTTATGCATAACTAGGCACCAAGGGAAACATACATATGAAATTAGTGAAAGATCTCTTCAGTACATTCTGAGAAATAGCGTTAACAAACTTCAATTGTCAACATCCAAGATGGCTGCCTGTCGGCCATGTTGTTTTCCGATTGGTCTCAAAATGCAATATGCATAACAAGGCACCAAGGGGAACCTACATATGAAATTTGAGAAAGATCCCTTCAGTACTCTCTAAGAAATAGCGATAACAAACTTCAATTGTCAAACTCCAAGATGGCTGCCTGTCGGCCATGCTGTTTTGCGATTGGTCTCAAAATGAGATATGCATAACAAGGCACTAAGGGGAACCTACATATGAAATTTGAGAAAGATCCCTTCAGTACTTTCTGAGAAATAGCGATAACAAACTTCAATTGTCAAAATCCAAGATGGCTGCCTGTCAGCCATATTGTTTTCAGATTGGTCTCAAAATGCAATATGCATAACTAGGCACCAAGGGGAACCTACATATGAAATTTGAGAAAGATCCCTTCAGTACTTTCTGAGAAATAGCGATAACAAATTTCAATTGTCAAAATCCAAGATGGCTGCCTGTCGGTCATGTTGTTTTCCAATAGGTCTCAAAATGCAATATGCATAACTAGGCACCAATGGGAACCTACATATGAAATTTGAGAAAGATCCCTTCAGCACTTTCTGAGAAATAGCGATAACAATTTTCAATTGTCAAAATCGAAGATGGCTGCCTGTCGGCCATGTTGTTTTGCGATTGGTCTCAAAATGAGATATGCATAACTAGGCACTAAGGGGAACCTACATATGAAATTTGAGAAAGATCCCTTTAGTACTTTCTGAGAAATAGTGATAACAAACTTCAATTGTCAAAATCCAAGATGGCTGCCTGTCAGCCATGTTGTTTTCCGATTGGTCTCAAAATGCAATATGCATAACTAGGCACCAAGGGGAACCTACATATGAAATTTGAGAAAGATCCCTTCAGTGCTTTCTGAGAAATAGCGATAACAAACTTCAATTGTCAAAATCCAAGATGGCTGCCTGTCGGCCATGTTGTTTTCCAATAGGTCTCAAAATGCTTTATGCATAACTAGGCACCAAGGGAAACATACATATGAAATTTGAGAAAGATCCCTTCAGTACTTTCTGAGAAATAGCAATAACAAACTTCAATTGTCAAAATCCAAGATGGCTGCCTGTCGGCCATGTTGTTTTGCGATTGGTCTCAAAATGCGATATGCATAACTAGGCACTAAGGGGAACCTACATATGAAATTTGAGAAAGATCCCTTCAGTATTTGCTGAGAAATAGCGATAACAAACTTCAATTGTCAAAATCCAAGACGGCTGCCTGTCAGCCATATTGTTTTCAGATTGGTCTCAAAATGCAATATGCATAACTAGGCACCAAGGGGAACCTACATATGAAATTTGAGAAAGATCCCTTCAGCACTTTCTGAGAAATAGCGATAACAAGAATTGTTTACGGACGGACGGACGGACGGAGGGACGGACCACGGACGCAGGGCGATTTGAATAGCCCACCATCTGATGATGGTGGGCTAAAAATACGGATAAATGGCAACAATGTGCATGATCAATAAAACTATATCCCATAAGTAGGATAGTTTTTGGTTAATGTGGTAACTTTTGTAGTGGCCTAAATAAAACGATGTGCTTTTTGTGTGCGTTTAAAATTGACGATGTTTTGGTCTGACGTAATGGCGGCTTAATTACAAACTTGGACATGTCGAATAGGACCCAATGGATTTTCGAAAATACGGATAAATGACAACAATATGCATGATCAATAAGACTATATCCCATAAGTTTGATAGTTTTTGGTTAATGTGGTAACTTTTGTAGTGGCCAAAATAAAACGATGTGCTTTTTGTGTGCGTTTAAAATTGACGATGTTTTGGTCTGACGTAATGGCGGCTATTTACAAACTTGGACATGTCGAATAGGACCCAATGGATTTTAGAAAATACGGATAAATGGCAACAATGTGCATGATCAATAAGACTATATCCCATAAGTAGGATAATTTTTGGTTAATGTGGTAACTTTTGTAGTGGCCTAAATAAAACGATGTGCTTTTTGTGTGCGTTTAAAATTTACGATGTTTTGGTCTGACGTAATGGCGGCTTAATTACAAACTTGGACATGTCGAATAGGACCCAATGGATTTTCGAAAATACGGATAAATGACAACAATATGCATGATCAATAAGACTATATCCCATAAGTTTGATAGTTTTTGGTTAATGTGGTAACTTTTGTAGTGGCCAAAATAAAACGATGTGCTTTCTGTGTGTATTTAAAATGACGATGTTTTGGCCTGACGTAATGGCGGATTAACCAGAACATGTCGAATAAGTTCCATCACATCGATACACACATGCGCGAAGTCCGATTTACCTGTGCTCGCGTGTGTTTGATAGGGGACAGGGCGCTCTCTATAAGGGATATGCTTGAGTGGTCACGAATAAAGGGAGCCACTACGTGTACGGGGAAATAGCGATGTTACTCATCTCTCTGTATATATGTCTCTGTTTAAATATAAAAATCTATAATACGAACACGGTGCATGGTTGAGTCTGGAGAATGTCTATATGTCAAAAAGTTTTATTTATTTATTTTTTCAATTATAATTTTAAATGTATAAATTTCCTATTTTTAATGAGGCATGTTGACGGTTTAAATAATGACCTTTACCCAGTATATCGAGCTGTGAAAATGTTGTTACAAATAGATATTGACAACATACATGTACGTTCAGGTCCGCCATGCGTGACGGTACGATCATCGATCCATATATCAAGCTCGAAATAACGTTACAAATTAGTATTTTGATGAATGAAATCTTCATTTTTATCTTCAGTAACATCCTCACATGTATTAAACACTAAAATATTACACAAAAATTACCTACAATACAGCTAAATTCCCGTTCAGGTCCAATCGATCCAACCACGGGACGTTCAGTTCCGACATATTTAATCGTCGTATCGATAATATAAGCGACCCATTTTACGAGCTTCACAAAAAGTTACAATTGCTTTCCATAGCATGTAGTAATTATACGTCAAATGGAATTCTGGTGTAACTATGAATTGCATGATATTTAGAAAATTAAATATGAAGCATGGGGTTTCCATATTTGTTGGACAAGGGGTTTACACTCTTTTTATTTTTCATGTTCGCAAATTACCACTCAACGGTAGATATCGGTCAAGATCACAATACAGAGTTATCTCCCTCGTCGTCAAAACCCTACTCGCCGGTAAGTCAACAAAAGAAGGTAACTGTATTCGATATGTTAATATATACATATCATTTTCTAATGACGTTTTCATGTAATGTGTTGATGTTGTGAGATGTTTTTTCGGTAGTTTTGGGGGTGTTTTTGGGTAGTTTTTGGGTGTTTTTGGGTAAATCGTTCTGCCGCTCAACGGAACCCCCACTTGTGTGGTTGGTCTAGGACCAGGGGGTTTAACAGGCTTGTCTAGGACCAGGGGGTTTAACAGGCTGGTCTAGGACCAGGGGGTTTAACAGGCTGGTCTAGGACCAGGGGGTTTAACAGGCTGGTCTAGGACCAGGGGTTTAACAGGCTGGTCTAGGACCAGGGGGTTTAACAGGGGGTTTAACAGGCTGGTCTAGGACCAGGGGGTTTAACAGGCTGGTCTAGGACCAGGGGGTTTAACAGGCTTGTCTAGGACCAGGGGGTTTAACAGGCTTGTCTTTGACCAGGGGTTTAACAGGCTGGTCTAGGGCCAGGGGGTTTAACGGACTTGTTTAGGACCAGGTGTTCCAAAGAGTAAGCGTCTTCTGTTTTATTGAAGACAACTGTTATATAAATGCAGGCGAAGTAAATGTAATGTCATACTCTCAAAACTAGAACTGTCGTCCAGAGGGCCAACTCATACCCCCGCCCCTCCACCGCCCATCTGGTGAAGATTTTCCGACAAAAACCTGCTTTTAGTGAACGGGTTACCACGGCAACCTAAATTTGTGGGAAAAAACCTACAGGAATATGTACACATTATGGGTCCCTAACATTCCTGTGTATTTCAAATGAAATCGGTTGATAGCTATATAGGAGTTGTCCGAGTTGTCTTGACAAAGTTTTCCACAAGAATATGGGTATTGAAACCTGGTAACCATGGAAGCCAAAAATTCTGTAGAGAAATATCATGCTTGCACATTTACACATGGTCCCTATCACTGCTGTGTAGTTTGACTTGAAGCAGTTCACAGATTTATGATGAGTTGACTGGACAAAATTCCCACTCACCCAAAAAAAGTATAGTGTCCTGGTTACCATGGTAACTACAAAATTACATGATGATACAGATTACACACATCTACAATGTATAAGGGTTATTGCCATAAAGTTTCGTTGAAATTCCCTCAGTAGTTTAGGAAGAGTAGCCGGTACATCGTTGTGTCTACACTCACCCAAAAAACGAAGTAAAGTGACCTGGTTACCATGGTAACCATAAAATTACAACATGATATATATTACGCACATCTACAATGTATAAGGGTTTTTGCCATAAAGTTTCGTTGAAATTCCCTCAGGAGTTTAGGAGGAGTAACTGGTACATAGTTGTGTCTACAGACGGAGGGACGGACGGACGGACTGACGGACCACCCGACTTCGTTGCGGGGGTATAACGAGAACCAATGTCTTCAAAACGTAATCACTGACCATATCAACAAACACGTCTGACTTCATGAACCTCTGGCCGTACAGGTAATCCTTGCCAAAAACTCAAGTTTATGCGCAGGATACCGCTACTCAGACTTGGACAATCCTCTGCTGGCATAAGCTATCACTTTCTTTACGCCGCTGTCTTCTTGGTTAAGTACGGCACCAAGTCCTAAAAGTGAAGCGTTTGTGTGAAGGCAAAATGGCTGATCGAAATCCGGATAACCGAGAACAGGAGGTTCGGTCGGGCATTTCTTCGAATATTCAAAAGCGTCTTCCTGATCCTCTCCCTACAACCATAGGCGAACTTCCAATTTCACATTCTTTGCTCATTTCTTAGGTTTCCTGGAGGACATTGACATTGACAAAGGACGGGCAATGCGTGAGAAGTCCTTTATGAATCGGCGATAGTATCCCACGAATCCCAAAAACCGTCTGACGTCCTCTGGAGTCTGTTGGCGCGGCCAGTTCACTACCTTCTCAATCTTTGATGGGTCTGGTTCTATGCCGTCCTCAGTAACAACATACTTTACCTTCATCTTGAATAAATGGCAGCTTCATTCCATGATCATTCAATCGCTGGAAAACCTTGTCCAAGCGCTGTAAGTGTTCCTCATACGTCCGGGGAAAAACTATAATATCGTCGATGTAGACGTAGCATATCCCGGTATGAAGACCAAACACACACTCCTCCATGAGACGCTGGTACGTGGCAGGTGCGTTGGCAAGTCCAAAAGGCATCCTGGTGTACTCATAAAACCCAATCGGTCCCACAGTGAAGGCTGTCCGTTCCTTGTGCTGCTCGAATAATTCCACCTGGTGGTAACCAGACTTCATATCCACCACAGAGAAAAACCTGTTCCCAGCTAAGCAGAGATGAAAATGGACTAAGGGCAAAAAGGCTGAAAATTCAATTAGTCAATCTTCTCAATGGGAAAAATTACAAGTTTACATTACACTGATATTCTCAAAAAGGCTGAAATCAGCCAATCGGCTCAACATTTTCATCTCTGAGTCTAGGATCTCAGCAACTCTAGGAAGTGCATATGCATCCTTTACTGTTCGCTGATTGAGTTGACGGTAGTCTACGCAAAGTCGAAGAGACCCATCCTTCTTACGCACCAACACCACATTTGACGTCCATAGGGAATGGGAACGCTGTATCACTCCAGCAGCCAAGAGCTGATGAATTTGGTTCCTTACTTTTTCCAACACAGTTCGATGCGATGTTCCACTAAGTTGGTCCTTCCTAAATCAATGTCTGTGGCGGCGAATATTGGTCTGAACTTCTCAAGAAGCTGGCGGCCACCTGACAACTCACTCTCTGTTAGACCTTCTGTATGCATGTCAACCTTGTCTAGGATGTCTCCAACTTCCTCTTTGTCCCCCTCGAGCTGAGAAATATCTTCCACGGAAACAGATTGAAGTTCACACAAGATAGCTCTAGGTTGAATCTTCACAGTTCTTGTCAACATATTGCTAATATGTACCTTCAATAAGTTATTACTGAGAGGTCTGTATGGTACAATGGTAGGAGTCAAATCAAGATCTACTGGAAGCGAAGACTTCACTGTGGGCTGAATTAACGCACAAACTTGCGGATAACTGACTTTCTTGCTGAGACTTCCTTCAGAGTTTGGCTTTATGGTCACAGGCGTAGAACTGGCACATCTAACAATTGCTAACTGATTGTTCCGTCTGGACAACTCCCTCTCTCTGATAAGTATACATCTGAAAGCAAGATGGATCGGCGTTGTCAATCTGGCACACTGTAAAAATGTTGGTCCAAAACGCTGCCCTGTCCTGTCCATGAGAACACCCAGGATATTAGTTCCTAATAATAAAGGCACATGGGCATTGTATGGAGTTGATGGAACTATAAGAAATAAACACTTCTCTATACAAGTATCCTTCTTATCCACTCCAGTCTCTCCAAAATCAATGGTCACTTCCACAATACCTTCATATGGCAAAGACGTCCTTCTGGCACATTCAATGTTCAACGTATCCTGAATAGATCTTATCTCAACATGGCTGATATGTTCCTCATATAATGCGCGGCTGATAGTAGAGAGTGTAGAACCACTGTCCACTAATGCTGGTGTTTTTATTCCACAAATGGTGACATAAATTTCTGTAGCTGTTCCAACAAGTTCAGGTGTTCGCGCTGATAGCCCTCTCTTCACCTAACGTCCGCCCTTCGACGCCGGCGTGTTGGAGTTTAAAGGTTGCTTGACACCCACCTTGGCTCTGCATCCAATCGCAATATGACCTACCCTTCTACATCTAAAGCATACTGGCTCAGCATCCTCTGCAGCATCATGTTGCACCTTCATATTACCTTGTTGCGGCTGGGTTTGATTGCGGTTTCCACCATACTGTCTATTTCTTCCTCGACCGGAATTCCCGCTGCTTCCTTCTGTAGCTCTGGTTTCCATACTGCTGTTGACTCTGAATCACACCTTTCAACTGTGTCAACTCTGATTCTGAGCTGGTGGTAGGTACAGAAATAGCTGACTTCTTGCCACTATCTACTTGTCTACGTCTGCGATCTTCCTCCACTCTACGTATTGCCACACGCAGACGATCAAATTCACGGATCGATTCAAACAAATGCCCAGTAGAATCCTACAGACTTGGACGCAATCCAGTCCAGAACATGGTCCTCAGCATAGAATCCACCTTAGTGCTCTGAACCTCTCCATCAACTACAGCCTTGGCTAACAAATCCTGTAATCTACAACTCAAGGTTGATACATCCTCTTCAGATTCCTGTTTGAGCTGTAGAACTTAGCCAAGACCAACTCTGACTGCTGTACATCTCCATAAACGCTGTCCATCTTCTCTAGGATAACCTCAACTGAAGTATCTGGTCCAAGTATTGTCCATACTCGAAGAGCTTCACCTCTCAATGAACTCCTGATTGCCTGTCACAATAGATAGTCACCTGGTCGTGGTTGGCTGACTGCGACTACACACAAAGCAAAACATGTACATGGCGCGTCTAACAAGTGATCAGCATAGACATCACAGTTCACATTGACACATGTATATAGAAACTGGTTAAATCTTTCTGGTTCCTCACCGGGGCTCCATTGAAACCGCGGGGTAATTATCGCAGGCCGGACAGGAAAAAGATCAAATAAAATAGACAGATACATTAGTTTGTTAGTTGTAAATCGCTTTCATACGTCACTCTCACTCTGGTCAGTCTTCACAGTTGTCGCTCGCCTGTCTATACCTATTGTCACATAAAGGTCTTGCGCGCCAACCCAACTAGCCAGTCAGATATCAGATACATACTGACCTCATACTTTTAGACTCGACCTCTATACTGGACATAACGTTGATATAACTTAACACAACTAAACAGATATATTCAATAAAATTCAATCCTTCCATGCATGTGCCGCCTCGTAAAATGATACATTAAACAATACATGTGCCGCCTTGTAAATACACACGGCAATATGTTGAGATCATGATACATTAAACCATACACGTGCCGCCTCGTAAATAGACACGGGCAATATGTTGAGATCATTAAAGTGATTAAAAAGAGAATTATTACGCGGATCATAAATTTGTAGTCGTGGGTTCAATTCATCCAGTAACCACTAATATAATAAAACAAGGAATCATAAGTTATTTGCAAGAATTATGGCTAAGAATTCTAGGTGAATAAAGGAATAATGGACAAAAATGTTGAAATCACTACTACCAAACAAAACGAGATGCAGAGAGGGTTCACCAGGAATGCCTCTCCGCTTCTATCATTGAGGAAGTCATAAGGGAGTCAAAGATTCGTAGGAGCCTACAACATACATGTATATATCTATCTAGACGCCAAATCAGCATTTGACGTGATTTACCACAGACGTTTGATGAGTAGACTCTATGTCCATGACATCTGATCATGATGGTAGCCCAACTGGGGCAATCCAGAAAAAGTACGATTTCATGCCATTTATGTGTGGTAGTCAAGATCAATGTCTCCCAGGGTGCATTGCGGTTCTCTTCATAACATAGTGTTAAGAGAAGTTAAGCAAGTGCAATCAATGATTGCGAAAGCTCACCGGCGGCAGCAATCACATGTTGCATTCATTTTTTATGTATGTATAAGCATGTCATTTTGAAATTGTATGTCACATAATAACGCTCCTAGACCTCTAATGGATGTATAAACCAAATAAGAAGGGTGTGGACTTACAAGCTTTTCAAAACTAACCCCCAAAATCTTTAAAGTGAGTTTTTGTGTCAATAAAAAGTAAGTCCACTAAATAGTAAAATGCCAAAATGCCAATTTTGTTCTGCATGATTTGCCACAGCATCCTGACTCCTGGATCTCTAATGAATGTAAAAACTAAATTAGAAGGGTGATAGGTGTATACTTTTGGACTTACCCCCAAAACTTTAAAGTGAGTTTTGGTGCCAAAAAAGTTAAGTCCACAAAATGGTAAAATGCAATAAAATCACATTTTTTTTCTGCATGATTTTGCCATAACATCATTCCTAGACCTCTAATGAATGTATAAACTAAATTAGAAGGGCATAAGGTGTATACTTTTGGACTTACAAGCTTTCAAAAAACTTACTCCAAAAACTTTAAAGTGGGTTTTGGTGCCAAAAAAGTTCAGTCCACAAAATGGTAAAATGCGAAAAAATCACATTTTTTTTTCTGCATAATTTTGCCATAACATCACTCCTAGACCTCTAATGAATGTATAAACCAACTTAGAAGGGCATGAGGTGTATACTTTTGGACTTACAAGCTTTCCAAAAACTTACTCCAAAAACTTTAAAGTTTTGGGGTGGGACGCGGACGCGGACGCGGACGCCAGGGTGACAGCATTAGCTCTCGGTTACTCGTAACCGGTGAGCTAATGATGCCAGGCAGATTGATGACAGCCTGAAGGACAACCGACGGATGCTGCGACAAGGTATAAACTCACTTGCACTTTTAAAAAGGTAAACTTACAATTGGATACAAAAGTAACAGATGACTAAGAAAGTAGAACCACAGTAAATGGCTTTAAAGATTGCCAACAATCGAGATTGGAGATCAATCGACAAGATTAAAATGCCGAAATAAATGAAGGGCAGTAACTCTTTCACTTTTAAATGTTGAATCGAAATGCTGCTCAGAAGAATAAACCTTGATATAACTATCATAAATCTTTCTACATGTTTAAATAGATTAGTTGACCACTTAAGATCTCCGAATTAAAAAGACGGTCGGGCCAGATAACATACCATTCTTCTCTCGCTAAAATCTTCACAAGTATATAATTTTATGAACTTTAAAAAAAAAAAATTTTTAGCTCATCTTGCCTGAAGAGGCCTAGAGACTCAATATACAAGGCTTGTAGCATGCCGGGTAAGCAGGACTATCAAATGAATGACCTTGAGTCTTATTTTAGGTCATATGGGTCAAATGTGCAAAAGAGTATTAAACAACTTCTCTTAAATAACCAAGAGACCCAGGGACCTGCAACCTGTTTGGTTGAAGGGTTGCCTGGTTTGTTCAAGTGAATGACATTGACCTACATTCAATGTCACATGTCAAATAGACTAAAACGTTTAAACGACTTCTTAACAATCCATGGGCCCAGGGACCCGATATTTGGCTAGCTGTAGCATGCTGGGGTGAAGGGCTACTAAATTTGTTCAAATTATTGACCTTGGCCTTCTTTCAAGGTCACAGGGGTCAAATATGCCCAAATCTTTAAATGACTTCTTTGCAGCAACCAAGAGGCACAAGGACCTGAAATCATGTCAGGCTGGGGTGAAGGGGATACCAAGTTTTGTTCAAATGAATCAACATGTCCTACTTTCAAGGTCATATGGACTAAAATCTTTCCGATATTCAAAGAGTCCCAGAGACATGACACTGGGCTTGGAAGTGCTACAAAATTTGTTCAAATGAATTACCTCAAGTTCATAGTGGGCAAATGCTTTAAAAATTCAAAAAAAAATCTCAGTAACTTAAAGACCCAGAGACCTTATGTTGGCATGTTACATGCTGGGATGAAGGGCTACCGGGTTTGTGTAAACAAGAGATCCCCCAGGGATCTTGGCGCCCACTATTGAATGATCTATATCAGTCAAATAAAAGACTGATCTTCTCTCTTCTTTCACTCTCCTTTCAACATTTAATAACTATATATAGTACAATAGAGCAGGAGCAACCTGCAATAGACAAAATCCAAGACGGCCGCTTGTCAGCCATGTTGTTTTCCGATTGGTCCCAAAATGAAATTTGCACAAGGGACCAATGAAAACTTACATATGAAATTCGAAAAAGATCCCTTTGGAACTTTCTGAGAAATAGTGATAACCAACTTCAATTATCAAAATCCAATATGGCCACCTGTCGGCCATGTTGTTTTCCGATCAGTCCCCTAATGGAATATGCCAAACTAGTGACTAAGGGAAACATACATATCAAATTTCAGAAAAATTCTTCCACTACTTTTGAGAAATAGCGATAACAAACCTTAATTGTCAAAATCCAAGATGGCTAGGGAACAATGGGAACCTACAGATGTTTGGGAAAGACCCCTTCAGTATCTTCTGAGAATTAGCGATAACAATAACTGTTTACAGACAGATGGACGACGGACCGAGGACGCAAGGGGATTTGAATAGCCCACCATCTGATGATGGAGGGCTAAAGAATCTGTGTAAATGAATGACCTCGACTTATATCCAGGGTCAGTGGGGTCAAATTGCATATATCCTTTAAACAAGAACTTCTCAAAAGGCTTAGAGTGATGAAAGTTTGCCAGTGATATGCTGGGATGAATGACTGCCAACCTGGGGCATTGATATTCAAATGAATGACCTTAATATATTTTCCAAGGTCATTAAAGTCAAAGATGTTTCACCCACTTCTCAGATTAATGCCAGGTGAGCGATACAGACCTATAATGGTCACTTATTGGCAGATATGTTAAGAATAAAAATATCAAACAGATTTTTTTTTTATATTTTCAGTTTATTTCAGCAAAATCACACTCTGTTCATCGTTTGTGACAAACATGTCATGTGTAACAGGTGTATTGTGGCAAGAGTCAACAAACTAAATTTTGCAGATAAACATTTGACTACATGTACAACATCCTGAGGTATATGTATAAGAGGTATATCTAATGAGATTCCACTTGTAGATAGCTTGAATGCCATAAACATCAGACCAACAAATGCTTATATATTCTCCTCTAAAGTAATCTTCACATTTTGCCCTATTGAATATACATTTTGTTAAGTGCTGTTCCAGTAAAGGAGGCCAGGAGGGGCAGAGGCAAAAGTTTCTTTTTATTCTCGTATTAATATACATGTATTCAAAATGAGATAGACTAATCAGATCATAACTGATTCATGAAAATATCTTACATATGAAAGCTATTTTTAATATATTCCCATATCAATATACATGTACATTATTGTACATGTATTTAAAATGAGATGTAGTTACAGTATTAGATCATTATATGTATCATATTTGGAAGATAAATATCAAATAAAAATTACTCATGTAATCAAATTTTATTTCATTCTACATCATTTTTAAACACAAAAGATCTGAAAGGCTGATTCTGACAACACAAATATATTTTTTGATGCAGAAATGTGAAATTAAGAAATGAAGACTTGTCCAGGCCTAGAATATTGACTATAGGTGAGGTTATATGAGTATGAAGAGGTTAAACTTGAATTGCACCATTGTCAATTTTAAATAGCCTACCATCTAGAAACAGGCGTTTTCTGTATTTAATGCACATTTCATTAAAGTTCGTTATTTAATTCAACAAGAGTCTTACTGATTTAATTTCACTGTTTAAATGGTTGGAAAAGTCAGGAATAGAAATCAAACTTAAAAGTGCCCCCCCCCCCCCCCCCCCCTCCCCCCCTCTCAATGTCATCTTTCTGAACAGCTCCAACCTTTTCCCATGACATTGTATGAAATAAAATTATTCCATTTGAACCTGATAACACACTTCAGACCATGAAACTTTATTATTTTTAACTGAAAACAAAATACTATATTATCATTGTCAAAAATGTCCACAAATAAATCCACGTTAGCCTCTTCTGAAACCCCTCGGGATTTTTCCAGGCTTGGTCATTATTGTCGAAGAGTCAATATATCTTATTCTCTTTCAGAGCAAGTAGCAAACCATTTTTAAAAATAGCACTTTAAGATTGTCAAAGAATTCATGTTCTTAGGGTGTATAATTTCGTAAATTTCACCATGTCAGAAGAATTTTCAGGTTCTGCCAACAGCATGTACTGGAAGGTCAACAATGTAGGCAATGTTAAGGAAAGTCCGCTCCATAAGCACACAACTTCATCACAAATTTAATTCTGAGCATATTGTTGACTCGACAAGAAAAGGTGAAAATATTTTCCCTTGTGGCAATGAATATGGGGAAACAGTATACATTTCTACAGAGGAAGAGATTTTATACATTCGTCAAATTCCCCCTTTTGGGCTCTGCAGGACCCTGGAAGGCTAGACCCAACTCTTATAGAAAATTGCTTCCCCTTTACCCAAAAAGTATTTCAGATAAAATATTGACCAAATCCTTTCATTTCTACAGAAGAAGCATTTTAAACTATTTGCTATATTACCCCTATTGGGCCCCACCTCTCAGGCTCCTGGAGAGCCAGACCCAAGGATGCTTCAGATTTAATATGGACAAAAAGCCTTTCATTAGAATTTTCATATAAAACTTTTTCCTATCAAATATAAATTGCTACAATATATTTGGGGCACATTATTATACATTTAGGAAATGTTGGTAGCAATATGACAAAAAGTTTTCGTTTCTGTTGAAAAAGTTGGTTTTTAACATTCTGTAATATCGCGGGGGAAAAAGATTTTAGATTTTCCCAGTACTAACAAAAGGAATCTAACTGATTTAAAATACAAGAGAGGTTTGTATCCAAAAACCAAGTAGATATATTTCAGATGATGTATACAAACAGGGAATCTAAGTGACAGAAAAAAATAGTTTCCTAACAGATTAGGTCTTACTAGAGTGAACCCTGTAGAAGATGACACTTCATGTGAAAAGGATATGCATTGTTTTTTCATCAATTCATCCAGGATTGTAACCAGGGGTGGATAACTCCGTAAGGAGGCTTGGTCTCCTACCAAGAGGAGTTTGTGCTTGGCACGTGTCACAGCCACATTCAATCTACGAACATCCTTCAAAAGCTGTCCTGTCTGAAACAGATCAAAGAAGATGTAAGGTGTAGAATTTGATCATACAGATGAGAATTAGATTGTCTGCAGATTACTTTTACATGTTAAATTAGCAAGTCATTCTTCCAAAATACCAAATAATGCAAATCACTTCATATTTACAGTGACTTTATTTGATGAACGAATATGGTTTTATTTGTGAATTATAAATGCACGGAAATGAGTCAAACACAAAGCAGGTTATTGTCCAAGCAAATTTCCAAAAAGTTCAAAACACAAACAAAAGGAAACAATGACAAATCTGTTTGTTTTACATATTGAACTGTATCACATTTATTATGCAGTTCTTAGACTTCATTTGTACTTCCATAAAAAAAAAAAAAAAAGATCAATGAGAAATTCCAAATTAAAATTCCAAAACATACCAACATTTGACAAATTTTTTTTTTTCACTTTGAACATAATTGATATTTTTCGTCTACTGCACATTACATCACACTGGGAGACACGAATGTACTAGTTTTTCATATTTTCTACTAATTCTGAAATTTTCACCAATTTTACCAAAAAAGATCTAATTTAACCCAACCCAGTCCATTTTTTCAGCAACGTATCTAATTATGAATTGTCATGGCTAATTTTCGACGGTCAAAGCTAGTTCTGTGAATCATATCCAATTTAACATGACCACCGTCTAATTCTATCGAGCTATCTAGAAATCATGAACTTTAAACTATTTATTTCATGACTATCTAAAAGTTTCTTACATCAACGAGTTCTCATGGAATATGACGAGATTTTCCCCGACATTCTAGAAATGTCCGACAGGGTCTATTTTGTTCTCCACTGACGCTAATTCTGCTCCTCAATCCAGTTTTCGTGAAAATCGCCTAATATTAAACGTCAAGACGAATATTGCGAGATTCGCCTCGGGCGGTTCTGTCGCGCGGCAATACCAGCACTGCCAGCCCTAGACTACTTTACCTGGACAGCAGCCATCCGTGACCATCGAGTCCCGCGGCTAGCCTCGACTTGGGAGCGTTCCCCGTGAAGCGGTCCTACCATAATCACCTATACGGTGTCGGTACCAACTCGAATTAAGTGTTCAAGCTATAAATATGCGATACATACACGATAAGATACATACATTATGTATATCACATGATGTATATCTATATTTCTGATATCACATACGATACATTCACTTTTTTTGCAGATTGTTCCAGTTAAATTTTCATTAAATGTGCTGCATGTACATCAATATCATAAGACACCTGAAAAAATAAAAGTATTACATTCACAATACGACGATTACATATTTATTGTTATTCAATTGAGGCAAATTTTGTATCAATAAACGATTAAGTTGCGTACTTACCGTACGTTTAAATCTGTTTTTACCTCAGAATCATATATATATACTGTTGTAAATTTTAAGCATAGGCAAACGTTAGCCAAGTTCCGTTGTGGTAATTTGAAATTGAAAATAGAGACAGGCCGGTATTCTCGTCCTCCCTTAGCATTACATGAGAGGAAATGCATTTTATGTCAGTCAGGATTAGTAGAAGACGAGCGCCATTTTTTAATTGACTGTGAGTTTTATTCAGATATTAGGCGAATTTTATTTAGTGAAGCAAGCAATTATTGTCCAAACTTTTTAGAATTAAACCCATATGAACAATTTCATTATCTTATGACAAGTGATGATCTTCAGCCTATTTTAGCTTCTTCACTCTATCTGATGTATCGCAGAAGATCCTGTTTTACCTATATTTAACAGAACTTTTTACTATATTGCGTCTCATAAGTCTGGATGTGAATATAATTTTAATGCAACTTGTAAAGTTTTTATGACTTCTACTGTATTTTATATATCTGTAATATTGACACGTGACACGTTAATAAAATATTTTGTATTGTATTGTATTGTATTAATAAAAGAAAGAATATTGTAACGAAAACCTCTTGTCATCCACTTCACAAGGACACGGTGTCTTCCCACTCAGCCAACATATCCTATTTTAACATTGGGGGTAGGAACAATAGAGAACAATAGGCACTAATTACAGGTAAGTTATAGCCTGTTTTGGAGAAGTACTTGATTCTCAGGTTACCTGTGTTACCTGTATTACCTGTGCTACATGCTGTTATCAGTTTGTAGATAATGAATACTAAATGTATATGTATCACAAATACTTTTATTACATTAAAAAAATTAAAATAAAATAACTCAAATTTTCATAAATTACTGAAAATAATTCATTTTTCTATATCTTTTATTGTTAAAAATTTCACACTTTATCATAATTATTATGTTTTATAAATAAAACAGAAAATACGTTTGTTCAATTTTAACCTTTACATTGAAAGGTCACATTATCAATACGTTTAAGTCAACGTTACCTGTTTCATTGTAATATATAACAGGTATATATAATGTACTTAAGAGAAAACGATTAAAAACAAAACACTTTAAATCACATTTTAATAGTTCAAGTAAAACAAATCATGTATGTTTGTGAAACTGATTGAATAATAAAGCACAAATCAGTATAATCCTAGAAAGCACGGATAAAGTTCACAATATCACCAAAGTCAATTAATCATATCGGCGGTTCTCATATATGCAGTCTTCACATACGAAATTATTCACGTAATAAATAGTTCAATCTTATTATTACAAATAAATACTAGTCTATATAATTGTCACTTCCTTTAACACGAGTATATGGTAATCATAACCCTTGCAAGTTCAAGTTGCTTTATGAAATTGAATGTTAAATTACGCTTGTATATAATGTTTAGAATACACAAGTTCAATTTCTCAAAGTATATCATAAACACTTAGGTCCCTTTATGAAATTGAATATTAATGTTCAGGAAACAGTAAGTGTTCAGAGAAAAATAACTAATGGATCTGGTAAAATGATTGGACCAAGGTGTATACTGTTTATTGTAATTTTGAGGGAATAACAATTGGTTGTTTTTGTGTTGGTTACATACACATACTCTTGTAAACAGTTTTGACTACATATCATTAAGTTTATGCCGTTAACTCTTTATGTGATTTAAACAAAATGCACCTTTATTTTTGTTGAAACAATAATTCCATTTGTAAGAATTAGTTGCTTATTATAAGATAGTAATCATATCTAATTGAAAGGGGGAAAAGAACAAGGGAAAAAATGATTGAAAGTACACTGTATATCATTGTTACCTGTATATGGTGCATTTTTAATTATGAAAGATTTTCCCGTTATTTCATTTTTGAAGTGTTGTGTACTATCATTATTAATATAAGTAATACATTATCAGTATATGTATTCTGTTATTAATACGTACACATGAATGTATATTTTTAAAGGTATTCTTAAACATTTTCATCACTTTTATTGTTAGTCACCTTTGAGTCCCATGTATACGTATACTGAAACAGACTATATCTACATTTTCCACAGGTAAACTCAGGTAATGTTTATATAGCAAAAACAACATGTTGGCTGAGTGGGAATGAACCAAGGACACCTGGACAGTTGTTGATTACAAGGCCTGGGGCATTTCTAAATTGAACCTGCTGGTTGGCTTCCTGCCTTAGGCGAGAGCACAGGTAAATCCCCGCCCCCTTTTGGGATGAACTATAAGCTGGTTCTGTATTTAACATGACAAGTATATTAGTCCTACAATATAAGACTTCGAAGGTACAAACGTTATCTTTTACGTTTATTGTCGGGTATCAACATTTTTGTTATTTGCCGAACCTCTAAGTACATCTTCTTTGGAACAGATCCCTGCATCAGAGACCTATATATCCACTATATATGTCCCTGGTTATATATAGAGGAATATTGTAATTACCAATGGGTTACACTATCCGAGCTCTAATATATACAAGCTTACTAATAAGAAAATTGGAAACTATGTATCACATCGATGAGATTAGAGACTTGTGATATACAAGTCTCTGATGAGATATAGAAAAACAACTAAACCATAAATCCTATATAGTGTCTCCGATATTCTATAGATGTTTCTTACTGAATATTGAACTGTTTTTTATTATCCATACATTTATAATGACGCCGAGGGTATAATATGTATGCATTTCATGTAACATGTTGAAACCGACTTCTCTGTGCATATTTTGTTGTGTATAGTGTGACCAGTATAGTCATTATGAATCAAACATGAAATAGAAGATTTGTAAAAAAAAAAAGATGTGTTGAACTATCATATGTCTTACGTTTGACATAAAGAAAACAACTCATTTATTACTTTAAACCTTACGGTTTATCAGTAGTATTATCAGCAAAGCGTCGTCGTTCCAAGCCGATGTTTTTAATTCAATTTGTGAAACACCTGATAATAATAATATGTTTATAATATGTACTTATGGGCCGTATGGCCTAAAGTCAATAAAGAATTTTAAATTTGATAAAACGTTTCGTGTTATTAAAGATATTCTTTCCTTATATATGATCAGTGATAATCCTATATAGCTTTATGGATTCGTACGTGCTAACTTCGGAATAACATATATTGATATCAGAGAATTTGAAATTGTGTTTTACAGCACGTTCTAGATATCGCCTGAATTAGCTTTTTTTTGTTTTCACTCTTATCAGTTTCTATGTTTGCAATATGACTACACTATTGTATACTCCACACACCACTCATTCATTCGATATTACCGCTCAGAAATGTCATAACATCTGTATCGTCATTACATTGTATATTGATGCTGTCTATCTTTCGTTAAATTGCATTTTAAAAAATATTGAAGATAAAAAATTGTATGCTGTCATTTTCAGCATGCTTATAAGTCGTAAGGATTGAATTGAATAAACATTTTAAACAAAAACAAGACCGGTCTATAATCCTTTAATTAATTCGATCGCTGTATAGAAAACCAAGGTACCGTTACAAAAACTAAATTGTACAGGTTAATGCCGGGGGCTAAGATCTCGCAGCGGTTGCTATGACTTCTCTGTGTGTCAAGCGACCGCGATCTACTACCTGTTCACCTGTCGACACGGGTGACCAACTCAGACTTTTTATCTATGTGATGAGAAAAACGTCCGGATTACTGCTGGAATTTTACTTAACTAACATTTCGTTTCCGATATGGAGCTCCGGATTCGGAATCAGAACTTCCGGACTTGTGAGTACAAATATAATGTTACGGAAATTCGTTCCCCGACATTTCCGTCGGGATTGTGAGTTTTACGGACTATCGGCGTGCAGATTAGCGGGTCAGCTGTATTGGTATATATAACAGCAATACAAACACAAAGTGGAGTACGGGTTAGATATATACATATTATGTACAATTTGGATCTCATGGGATTCGAAAATAACCTACACATATTTATACATATGACCCCCCCCCCCCCCACACACACACACAGAGAACAATAGAATAATTTCACTAAATACATATATACACATACAAAAATGTACATGCACAATTATATAGATATTATCAAAAACACATTCATCTTTATAATACCGTCAGATATGTCATATGTCTCCGATACCGTGAATCAAACGTTTGTATTCAAACTTGTGATGTACAGTGGACCCTCGATAATCCGAACACCTTCGTTCCCAGTCCAAACCGTCCGGATTACGAGTTTTCCGGACTGCCGAATTTCGTCTACCAGGTAAAAAAAATTGTCGTGTAAGAGTTATCTCCCTTGATTACATACAATCCGGGACGTTTCATAAACACATCTAATTGTCAGACTTTTTAACAATAAATATACTTATGTTTCTGATATGATTTTTGATTTCTTTTGTAGAAAGTAAAAAATAAACTTTGTTTTTAAAAGAACATGTAAAGTGAAAGTTGTTTTATTTATAGCGGGCATATGTGTCCTACAAACACCACACATGTGTCACGTCCCGGAGGTTCACAAACAAGTAGAAATTACAAACGTTAAATACCTTAAATAAAAGACCCGGATTTTACAACTTACCATCAGTCCATGTTTTTTTATGATTTTTACGTACCAGAAACCCCAAGCTATATATCTAAAAGTACGCTACACCAGCGAGAACTACCGAAGAAGTCCGATAATTATTGAACCCGTATTAACTTAACAATGTGACGCTTAATTAAGTATCATACGACTATTGACTAATTTGTGTGTAATCAACCCAGTTCTTGTGATCACTGCTTAATACGTAAATGTGTATGTAATTAATAACGTGCATCTTTCAGTGAGTCGTCTTTTCACGTAACGGTGTTACAAAGCCGATATCCGTGTTTACCCAATACAAGTGTTCATGATGTTAATTACCGATCATAAATTTATTACATGTATTTGAGATTGATTAATTATGGTATCACGTACTGTATGTTTGTGCGTAAATTCTTGCTAATTACGAAATAGCAATATGTGTTCCTATAAAAGTTGCCGTCTGTAAAATAACTATAATAGATATTGTACGTCAAGTTGATAAAAGCTAGAACGAATATCCATACCCTGCCTACACTGCTCTCCGGCAGGGTATGAAGTCCCTCCCATTGCCGATAGTGTAGCAAGCCCCGATGTGATTCACATCGGGCAGTATTAGCGGTGGTAAAAATTTTCTCGGATAAAAAACCACATGTAAATTGATGATTCTGGTATCTATTATTAATATTCAAGCCACAAACTTGCACATTACGTCAATTGTTTGACAATAAATAGTAAAATCCAAAACGAGCAAGACACACGGAGATATCAGTTCAAACATACCGCCATCTTTGATACAAGTGTAAAGGTCAATTTCCTTATAAGGAAATCAAAATAAATTGATGCTAATGAGGTTTCCCGCGAGATTTCAACAGAAAAACATATTCGGAGTAATATATCTCAGTAAGGAAGGTCAATTCATTCTGAAATTATTTAATTACGCAAAGTAAGATTTGCTTTCTTCACAAGAGTTACAAAACAGAGGTTAAATATCTCTGATAATGTATTTATTTATCGTAGTAGCTTCATCCATATATGGTCACGGGTTCCATATTTGGGTCAGCATCCTCGCGAGAGTTCTTTGAGAAGTAACATGGCGGATCACGGAGACAACTCCAAGCAGTGTGATATCAGAATATGCGAAATAAAGATTTCCAGATTAGATGGTAGGCTAATACATTGCAAAATTGTGTTAGAAATGTTTAATTATACCAACTATTACTCCAAAGTTAAACGATATCCGCTATTTGTAGCATTTTCGAGGTTCACTGTTTTGCTACATTACGAGCAATGGGAGGGAATCGTAGCTCTGACGACGACCATCTGTCAGAAATTGTCCGTCCGTCGTCCAGAGCTACGTTATCGCAGCTAGATAAAAGCAAGACCAGGCTATACTATAAAATCCTTTAATACTGTAAAGTTTAAAAAGGTCGTAGAGAAAAAGTAATGTACCGTTATAAAAACAAAGTTACATTTTGTAACACAGGTAAACACCCGGGGCTATGACCTGGCAGTGGTCGCTATGACTATACGCACAGTGTCAAGCAATAGTCTGTACAGCTGTCGACACGGGTGACTTGCCCCGACATTTTTTCTCCTCGTGGTGAAAAAATCGTCCGGATTATTGCGGGAAATTTACTAATGAAAAGTACGTTCCGTTCCCAAAATGGGCTTCCAGAATCGGAATTCGAATTTCCTGACTGGTGAGTACAAATAACGTTACGGAAATCCGTTCCCGTGCATTTCCGTCCGGACTGCGAGTTTTCCGGACTATCGGCGTCCGGATTATCGCGGGTCCACTGTACACTGAATGGTCAACAAATGATAAACGTTCTGCCTGATGAGAGTCGCCGAGCGATGTGTGCGACATCATAGGGATTCCATTAGTTCTGTTTCTAAATAATAAGACAATTTAGGCAAACTTGCTATAGAAATGCAAGATATTTAAATATGTTTTCTTACATATTCCTTGTTGGAATCATGTATAAAGTAAAAATGTAATTGACCTAAATATACAAGCAAATATAGGTTTTTTTTTTTTAAAAACATATTTTTTATTGCTTCAAATGTAGGCATGAGGATTGGGCAAAAGTTATACAACTTATTAAAGCCCCCTCCTCCAAACATTTTTACAACAATGTGACACAAACAATGGACATTTACATTAATTTTACTATTGACAAATTAGAAAGGATGACTAAAGAGAGAAAGTGAAAGGAATACAGATAATTATACAAAAATGAATTTATGTCTAACAAAAATATTTGATTTACACACAATAACATAATATCTGCCTAGAACAAACTAACTACGTTTGCACGCTCCTTCATCTTATCATTGTCCTTTCATGCTCATTCCTTAATCGTTCTCCTTTTGATAATCAAGCTCCTGCTAGGTAATATAATATAGGTTTACAACAGGGACATAAACCCTCAGTAATTGCATGTATGACATATAGATATTAGACCTCTCATTTTATGAATACTTGGGTTAATACAGTAATACTGTGGGATGCATTTTGAATGAATAATTTTCATTTCAATATGTTAAAGTGTACCCTGAATGAAAAATTATATTTTAATATGTTATTGGTATTGATTAATAAACAAGAATGCAGAAAACCGCATCAAAATCGGCCGACCCATTTCCGAGTAATTGTGATTTTTCTCGAAAACACACCTGAAGCCCAAAGCCGAATACCTCGTTTTGGTGACCTCTGACCTGTGACGTCACAGGTTGAACACGATCGGAGCCGCCATATAGGAAATATATAGAAACAAACGTGAACACGTGCCTGTAATTAATGCGAATAAGACAAAAAAAGGAAAGTGCTGAATAAACTCTCTTAGTTATATTTGTGAATTAGTTAATAACAAGTGCTACCGAAACCAGGGACATATAACTTTCTTTTTAAACGGTGCCATATATAACATGTAGCATCTCACTAATTTTCTCTCATAACGAGCCATACACAACATGTAACATCTTACTAATTTTCTATTATAACGGGCCAAATACAACGAGTATCATCTTACCTATTTTCTATTATAACATTTATATTAAAATATTTTATTCATATTTTTTTTATTTTAACGGGTCGTTGTAACATGTATGACATTTGAATAACCGGCCGTTTATAATGACTTACATCATATAGCCTTTATTATGGGGGCATGACAGGTTTGTTACATACACATGTACCAGTATTGATTTCGGTTATAATACTTCTAGTAACACAAGTTTAAAATGCAATTCATTCAAGATGTGAAATAAATGCTAATCATTTTGGGTTTTTTTTATTAGCCAAAACAGAAATTATACCGTTATTTGTGATTTTTGGGTAATTGTCCGCAATTGATAAAACGTGTCCATGAAAGCTCAGTAAATCCCAGACAAGATTCATAGAGTAAATTTCAACATCATGGGTACATATATGAATGAGGTAATTTAGGTTAATTATTCTATAGACAAACGTTTGAGATATGATCTTTTTTTTTCGTTTGTATAGAAAACGAAACTCACGGAATTCCAAAAATAATGTGTTTGATTTCAACAAAATGTATTCCCTATAGTATAAACGCAATTCTTAATAAAATTCAAGCTCAATTTATGTACAAACAACCTGTAAAACCATGTTTTCGGAACTCCTTTGAAGTGCACAGAAACCAAACGCGTGAACTCACGGCGTGTGCTGATTAGAACACCAGAAATCACGGACACCTGTGGTGAAGTGCCAGGTGTGATGAGCTTGTGGACCGTAATTTCACACCTGGTAATTGTTTAGCGGTATACTAACCAATTCAAACTTGAGAATTCGTAATTCTCCGAACATGTTTATACATCTTTTAAAAGTCCTTTTTTAAGTGAAGATATGACTTGCGACACGAATTGAAAGCAAAACCACCAGGGTCTCGATCACTTCATAATAATGACACAATTACAAAAATAAAAGCAAAAAAATACATAAAATTTGGAGGGGAAAAAAAATCATACACGAAAATCATTACGAGTTTATAAATTTTAGTATTAATTATGATTAGTCACGATGAAATAAATTGTTTGTGTTTTATCATTAAAAACGGAGCTAAAATAATGGTTTTAATAAGTACCTATGCTTTATACCTGTACAGAAACAGGGACGTATAATATGTCCCTGACAGAAAGTATCAATTATATTATAATTGTTGCGAATCACTTTTATATAATTTCACTGACAACGATCGTATATAAATTACATGTATATCTTTCTCAAGCATTTAATCGTCCTTGATCCCTGAGACCATGACATGTAAAATAAGGGATAAAATCTGTATATGTAGAAGTTTGTTGTAGACTTTAACACTGGTATTCATACGGGAGAGAGATTTAGTATATTGTAGATCATGATGATTATAATATATTACTTTCTAAATTAAGTGTCCTTCATGACTAAAGCGGGTTTTGCATAGAATATAACACTTGAATTTACTGTACGTGTGTTCGTCTTTTCTCACAAACCAGAGTATCCAGAACTGTTGTATTGTTGGTATGTTTATTTGAATATTAATTTGCGAATGAAATGGCACATTATTTTAGTTTAAAATGTTTATGCTGTGTTGCTTTCTTTGGTAACGAGTAAGAAATGGTAAACACATAACTAATATACATTTATTGGTGATTGACCGATTATTACACCAGTCTGTGTAAACCATGCGGTCATTTTCAGAGTCAATTTCACTATGTTATTTTTTTTTTAACTCAAACTTATATTGTTGGATTCCGAATTCTCGTCGGCAATATTCGCCAAATTCAACAACCTCAAATCTCATGTCCACATCGTATTCAAACATATTTGTACTGATACTGTTCACACTGTCCTCTATGCTACTGGCCACCATACCAGTCACTCTGTTCAACCTGTGATGTCATAGACTGAAGAGTTCCAAATCAGCGTGACTGACCGATACGCTGATTAGCAGTCGATCGACAGGTGCAAATCATGTACTTCGATGTGCGATATCTCGGCGCTCGGCCAACCGATTTTGATGCGGTTTGCGACATTCTTCTTTGGTGGTTACAAAGAATAACATATTTGATTATCGTTTTTCGTTCAGGGTACACTTTAACATAAATAGATGATGGAACTCGTCTCCAATACTTTCATTGCAAAAATCTCCTTTATATATATATTATACCACCTTCCTGTCATGATACAAATTTTTAAATTAGACGTATGAAATTTAGTTAAATGTAGTGTATTTATTTCCGATAATATTGTTAATTGTGGAAGAACGAATCGTCTGTATCATTTGAGTCTGTACCGACATCGTAAGTATAGGTGATTATGGTAGGACCGCTTCACGGCTGAGCGCTCCCAAGTCGAGGCTAGCCGCAGGACTCGATGGTCACGGATGGCTGCTGTCCAGGTAACGTAGTCTACGGCTGGCAGTGCTGGTATTGCCGCGCGACAGAACCGCCCGAGGCGAATCTCGCAATATTCGTCTTGACGTTTAATATTAGGCGATTTTCACGAAAACTGGATTGCTCCGTCAATATTAGATTCGAGGAGCAGAATTAGCGTCAGTGGAGAACAAAATAAACCCTGTCGGACATTTCTAGAATGTCGGGGAAAATCTCGTCATATTCCATGAGAACTCGTCGATGTAAGAAACTTTTAGATAGTCATGAAATAAATAGTTTAAAGTTCATGATTTCTAGATAGCTCGATAGAATTAGACGGTGGTCATGTTAAATTGGATATGATTCACAGAACTAGCTTTGACCGTCGAAAATTAGCCATGAAAATTCATAATTAGATACGTTGCTGAAAAAATGGACTGGGTTGGGTTAAATTAGATCTTTTTTGGTAAAATTGGTGAAAATTTCAGAATTAGTAGAAAATATGAAAAAACTAGTACATTCGTGTCTCCCAGTGTCATTGAATGCATGACAAACTCGCAAAATGTTTTAATCAAATTTGTGATCAAAGGATTAAGGGTCACAAATTATGCCTCTGAACAATTTGTACTGGACCATGAAACCTATACAGCCATTACTAACTTAGAGGTGGGCCCAGTATCAAAGTATAAAGAACAGATTATTCCACTGATGAAACCTGATGGAGCTTGATTTACCTTGGCCTCTTTGTCAACAGACGAAGTGAAGCTACGAGTGAAGGAAATAAGGATGACCTCCTTGTCACGCCCCTGATACTGGTCCACAGTGTTGACCTCTATATGACCTTGACTAGCCAGTTTATGAGTGTTTCGGAATACATCGCGAATGACATTGACCTGGTTACGATAAGGCGCAATGATTCCAATATCTTCTGCTGACACTCCACCCTAAAGATGACAAAAACAAAACTGCACATTGTCCTTTTGTCATCAAAATAAATAGGATTTTTAATTCTTACAGTGAATAATGTGTGGGTAATGTAAAAACATTTGACAAAATCTTATTTTTTGTTATGGTTTGGAATGCATTAACTAATCTTGTTCTCTGATCTATGAACCATAAAAGGAGCATATTTGTTCTTTGACCTTTGAACCCTAAAATGAGCAACTTTGATATTTGACCTTTGAACCTTAAAATGAATAACTTATTATCTTGAGTTCTACTTACTGCTAACAAAGCTTCTGTAATGATTGTGATGATCTTAGCCTCCCCGATGTTTGTTATAAAACCGGATCGGTCTCTGGCTTCTCGGGCTGGTATCTACAGAATTATAAAAAACAAAAACAAAAAAAACAACTTAAGGGTCATCACGATATAATAGTAAAAATTTCTTAAGATTATAACCTTTATCAAAGTTGATCCAAATTCATTTCTAATTTCTGAAAAGGTATGAGGGTCATCTGCTCCCTTACCTGTTTCCATCGGGGTCAACAAGTGAATAATATATTAAGTGGGTATAACACAATAAGTTTTAGAAATATGTTTTCATTTAGTCCAGAGAAGAAGAATGTCGAGCATAAGGTATTTCAAAAGTTTTTAACAAGATGTCCAGAGGGCCTGTATCATTCACCTGGATATTTCAGTGATTATGGCAGAAGCACAACAAATACTTTTCCCAGTTTTGGATCTGTCACTCAGTACAATGCATTGCAGTCAACTCTTGATCTTTAACTAACATTTAGATTCCAAAGCAGATTAAAAGCAAATTAAGTCGAAAAGCACTCAACATAAATAAATAATTTTGACTGCATTATTGGGCCTTGTCCCTCTGACTGTGCCGAGAATCGACATTTTATTTAAACCTTATTAAGTTCATATTGCCCAAGGATGCTACAGACCAAACTGATCAAAATCCCGTTGTCCATACCGAGAAGCCATGATCCACAATTTATACAAAATCAGTTCCCCTCCAGGAAAGGGTGCTTCAGACACACCAAGTTCATATCATCTCATATGCTTACAGAAGAAGGATTTAAAACAACAGGCCAAGAGGGCCTGCATCGCTCACCAAAAATATTTTAAGATACAACATTACAATTGTTTTTCTACCTGTGTTTGGTGAATCTATCAACTGGTTTAAACCAGATATGGACCAAATCAAGTCATTCTTCAAGAAAAAGGAATTTAGAGGTTTATTTCATTTTATTTTATTTTTTTGCAACATTTCCCCTGTTTAATAGGCCCCCTCACTCCAGCTCCAGGGACCCATACCATCCATTTATACAACATTATATCTCCTTTGCCCCTTTGGGCCAGGTGAGCTAGAAATTGGCTATACTTCTCCTTTTGGGCCCCACCCCTTGGGCCCCACCCCTTGGGCCTAATCCCTTGGGCTGCAGACCTACTGTTTATACAAAATTGGTTTCCCTTCACCAAAGGATCCTTGGACCAGGTGAGCTAGAAATCAAATCAGGCCCAACAGCATCAACATTATCATCAGTAATGAACACGGACTGTTGTTAAGTGAAAGGCAAACTAAAAATTGCATCAATGTCCATTAAAAGCCAATAAATATTATTTAAGAAGCAATTAATATTAATGTTAATCCATTAACATTAATTAAAACCCCATTAAATTGACTGAAATACATTAAATCCCACCCCATTAGAGTCAAAGACCTGTTGAGTAGAACAGCAGAGATGCAGCTATACGATGGTCCATAC
The DNA here is from genome assembly GCF_902652985.1 of Pecten maximus. Lineage (NCBI taxonomy): Eukaryota > Metazoa > Mollusca > Bivalvia > Pectinida > Pectinidae > Pecten > Pecten maximus. Next base: position 12,022,915 of record NC_047032.1, read on the forward strand.
AGATTTGTCAAATCAATGTTCAAGCACTTTTTCTCAATTTTCCAGGTGCATTTTCTTTTTATAAACTTGTAGGGAATTGGTGTCATTTTTTATCTTCAATGTGATTAAAATACTACAATAATTGAACAGTTAACAATTTATTACTCATTATCTTAACCAAGTGAAGTGCCAGAATTGGATGAGGAAATCCGCTTTCATCAAATAGACATGTTATTATATTTCTTTTTACAATTTTCTAGCATATATTCATTTTAAAGAATCTGAGAAAGATTACAGTTTTACAGCAAGTGTGAATTCCAGTACTTTTTAAGAACTTGTGAGCAAATTCCAACACTTTCCTAGCATTGATTCTAAATTCATGCACTTTTCCAGCACTGACTCCAAATTCCAGCAATTTTGATTATCTGTACGAACCAAGTATACTGCTAATGCCCTTTGTTAACGACACCTTCATAGGATTTATGTATTCTTACATTACTTGTATTGAGGAAAACTGCTGCCTTATAATCCGGATTATCTAGTAGCACCTGTTCTAGCCATCCATGCTTGTCTATAACCTGAAAACAAACATTTCAATATATTATCAAACACAACTTCATAGCAAAGCTATTGTTTAACATGAGATGTCAGTTGTGTATAAAGGTTTGTTACATTTTTACCTGTGAAATATCAAAAATCATTCATTATATAAAAGTGATATTTTTCACTAAATAAATGAAAAATATCACTTTTTCAGATTTGACCAATCAGAACACTGCTTACATAACCACAATAAGGAAAATTAACATTTGCATATAGCTCTCCATTATATAATATGACGTCATAATGCAAGATAGGATACATAACGTCACGATTTGGCATACATATGTGAGCCGTTGATAGGGGACCTCAATGAATTCTGGGAGAGATTGAGCTACTTCGGTATATTTTGCAATAAAATGCAATAAACAGAATATCCAACAGTATCTTCAGTAATACCAAATATATTTCACTCCTGTGGCTAATATTTTGATATTTTTCACTTATGCTACTCACTCATGAAAAATATCAAAATATTAGCCACACTCGTGGTTGCTATGGAACTACAAATTGATAAATAAACTCTCTTATGTTATAGGAGCAGTCTTAACCAGATGTCACTGGGACCAAAATGTTTTAATAGGGGTGTCAGTTTAAGGGAATCTGTAGGTCTGGTAAATCAAAATAATGTAATCTGAATACAGTAAATCACGTTTAGTACGAACACGCTTATAGCGATTTCATGGATATTGCGAACTGATTCCAATTCCCCAGCAATTCTTCCTCTTACTTCTGTGTAATTCTATAAGTATATTGCGAATTTCACGTAGCGAAATATTGTCTATAACGAACCAATCAAGCAGTCCTGTCAGCTGAAATTCCGTGTTATTTTAACACTATATAGTACGAACACATCTTCCGAAGTAGGAAAGTCATGCCCTGGTGATCACGACCATGTCACCGAGAGGCACCCGAGGGCACATTTCAGGGTATATATTTGTACGGCTATTGAATCGGTGTGACTTGTGTTTTTGATGACTTCTGAATAAAGTGAGTTGTTTTATCAATGTTTATGTCAAGTTGTTAATCCATTCTTAGATGTCCTATGTTTCGCAATGGCTTTATCATCAAGCGACTGAGAGCTAGTGAAAATGAGGCTTCCGGAGTAAAGGTCACAGTGCGACCGATTTCGTCAGTAATACTACGGAGATGACTGATGCAGATGGTGCAAAAAATGTTATGAACGTTTCAGACAGTGTAGACGACAAGAAAATAAAGACAGAGGAGGAACAATCCGTAATCAGTGGTGCTACGGCGAGTGATTATCTACACGAGGTAAGCCGTTTTCCGGAGTCTCAAAATGATATGTCAGACGCTTTTAGTACATTGTACACACTTGCCACACGTGAAAAGTTTCGGCAAAAAGTTATAACTGACTTAAAATAATTGCATCTCTTTTAAATTGTACTTGCTTAATATATATATGTTTTTATTTTAATATTTTCATACAGGGAAATTTTTAGGAAAAAACAATAAAATTCATAATACACGTAATACGAACTATCAATATAACGAACTGTTTCAGTTGGTCCCCTGGGATTCATTATAACTGTGTTTTTACTGTACAGTGAAAAATGATCGTCGTTCTGAAGGCTAAACATGCATATCTGATCCCTCAACAGAATTATGTACATAATGGGTGCTATCTCTAGTGAAATATGTTTGTAATAGAGGTCACGATGAATTATATTGATTTCAATACCTCTGCTAGGGATCATACCAGGAACCTTTGGATTACTAGTTTTATGCTCAGTGGATCGAGCTCAAGAGAATTTTTCTCTGGCCGAGTGATATATTGTGGGTAGCATGTATTAACCAGCATTTACTCCCTCACTGAAGGGAAGAACTCGTCCTCCAGCTTCAAGGGGTTACAGATTACATTTGAGAGTATTTAAATGCTATTAAGTAAAATATTAAGTCCTTAATATGCGAGTGAAAGTAAGAAAGTGTAAGATAAATAAAATAGGTTTCAAAGCCTCCACTATGGATTAAACTCATGACCTTTGTAGACAATACTACCTGTTGTAAGGCGATAGGATCAGGGATGACAAGTTCACTGGTGGCCACCATGTCATTTCCACACCTGAGAGCACCCCCATACACTAGTGTGTTGCTAATTGACATTATAGCACTGCAAACAAGACATGTATAAAGTTTCACTCAAAATATAAAGTCACAATATTATGTTATTCTAGAACATGTTTGTGAGTCTGGTATACTCAGTTTTTACTTTGATGGAAATGGAGATAAAATCACATAGTCACCGGTGATATACACTGGTTCCGTATAAGGTATGAACCAATGTATATTGTAGGACATACAATATACAGGCAAACTTGTCTTAACAATCACCTGGATTAAGAGACCACCTGTCACATGTGACCGTACTTTCCTCTCCCAATGTTATTTACTATACTAGTTACCAGAACCTGGATTAAGAGACCACCTGTCACATGTGACCGTATTTTTCCCTCCCTATACTATTTACTATACTAGTTACGTGAACCTGTATTAAGAGACCACCTGTCATATGTGACTGTATTTTCCCCTTCCAATGTTATTTATAGCCTGTAACATGCGACTCTTTTCATTGCCTCTCTTGGAAGATCACATTTGACAGGTTTAATATAGCCCTGAGTTTAAGATTATATTTATCACATCATTTTTTATATATATATGATAATATAAGTAAAAACTTCAAATATTTTTCTATAAATGACAATTACTTTCTAAAAACAATTTTCTTACCAGAAAAGTTAAATCTTAGAAAGTATGGTCATATGACTTTAAAATTTCATATAGGTATTCTTAAAGAAATTTCCCCAGCAAACAAGTTCAACAAATCGAATTAATATACTTGACAAATTTTTAAATGTCATAATGAAAATATAACCCTACCTACAGTGTATATCTATAGCCCGAATCAGGAGTATAAAATGAGCCATAAAGGGTATTTAAAGCACTAACTGACTAAATATAGCTCTAACGTGGATATTTAAAAAACAAGTTAAAACAAATCTCTGAAAATGTACCGTGAATAGTCCTACCTGTTCATGCGATATTGTAGGTTCAAGTCAAATGTTGCACCATTGTTATCCAAATGCTGAAACAGACTCTCGTCCATTCCAATGCTCCTGAAGGAAAGACACATAGGTGGTAAATCTTCAGAAATAACAGGCATAGTGTTGGGAATCGGTTGAAATTTTCTGATCGATCATCATTTGTGTGTAACCAATCGATGATCGATTAAAATTGATTAATTTCCAAATGTATTTTTTGTATTCATGTCTCAATATTTTGTGAAATGCTTTCAACAACAATTTCAGTAACTAATAAACTGTTATACCTACATGTATACTATCTTCCTGTGTGTTTATTTGTTTATTACACAGATAAAAATGAACCAAAATTGTTTTTTTAATAATTTTATTCAACACAGAAAAAAACAACAAAAGGATTGTTCATTGGAGTATTAAGTTAACTGGAAATTTTGGCACGGGCTGTAAAATGCTTTAATCCATTCGTTATCGAAAGTCTAATATACTTTGAAAACGAAAGCAGAACTGTGACTTACCATTGAAGGAATACGACTTTCTGCACATTTTACAAATAGTTTTCGTCATATTTAAAGTATCTCTACTTAACGGACCTTCTGCTTCTGGTTTTCATTAAAAACCAAAATGTTTCCATACAATAGACCCTGTGTGTTTACCGGGAAGAATTTGCGTATGTTTATCTGAAATCCGGCTAATATATTTTCATAAAACCTGATGGAGGGCACTTCCGACGAAACTCGATTACAGATTTCTTACTCGATTAATTGATCAAACGTCTCAAACAAGTGATACTCGACGAACTTGATTAATCGGAACATCACTAAACAGGCATGCTGGGTATTGCTGATTACCAGCAGCCGCTACAAGTTCAGATGGCCATAACTCAAACAAGAGTTGTCACAAGGCAAGATAGGTCGCTGAGTCAGTTGCGATTAGAATTAGTTTTTAAAAATTAGGTCAAATGACATGATCAAGGTAAGCAGGTTCGCAAATGTAATACCAATAGAAAGGTCTTGTGACAACGAACATACCTTTTAAATATGAAAGTTACTGTGACAATGAACATACCTTTTAAATATGAAAGCTACAGTACAACTGTAGACTATCTCATACGGCTAAAATTCTGTTCCAAGGTTAAAGTTTTTTAAAAGTAAATGAAAGGTCACCATCAACATCAACAGGTCTGCAAATGTAGTATCAGTGGAAATGTCTCGTCACAAGGAACACCCATGTGGAATATCTAAGCTGTATCCTCATTAGTACTGACACAACATTGTTTTATAACAAGAGGCCCAAGGGCCTTAACGGTCATCTGACTCCAAAGACCCTTGTACTATTGTAGTATACATACTCAGTGGCAAGTATAGTGGCACTGTTGGCCATGGCGGCCATTGTGGATTTTGGATCGACCCGTCCTTATCATCCTCACTGATTTCCAGTTCAATGGCACCAATAGAACTGGAGAGTTTAAAATGTGTTTATCAAGATGATGGCCATGGCGGTTCATCTTTCATTTCAGACAGACCCGAAAAATAGCAACACTTGGTCAGGACTATCTCAGGATCATTTCAGGCAAGTTTTAGCTCAATGGCACCAGTTGAACTGGAGAAGTTTAAAATATGTTTTTCAAGATGGCCACCATGGCAGCCATCTTGGATTTCGGACCGACCCTTCGTGTCAGATGACCTATAAACTTTAACCTACCTATCTATGAATGATTCAGATACTGACCCTGACCCCAGGGGTATAGCAATAACTACTCTGGACTTAGTCCCGGTGAGCTAAAAAGGCAACAATGATCTACATTTTTAACAAATAATCATAAAACATTAGTGTTACCTGGCTTCCTGGCTTTGTACCACTGGAGGGAGCTGTTGTGGGTCACCTACTAGTACAAATCTGTCCGCAGAGAACAACGGACCCAGACAGGCAGGCTGCAAGACCTGTGAAGCTTCATCCACAATACACACATCAAATCGGCGCTGGCTAAACAGAGGATGATTCACTCCCAGACAGCTAGTGGCCACTATTTTCTGAAACAGAAGTTTCATCACAAATTGGCTTTAATATTTTGATTTTTCAAGCTAGAAAAACATTATTAAAAACATTAAAAAACTATATTATGCAAAAACATATTTTCTGTTGATCCAAAGAAGCAACATGAATTAATTTTATGCTAGATTTATATTATCATTTGTTATATCTATTCAAATGTTTTATTCCAGATTCAAAAATAATTTACCAGGTACCACCTGAAGCTGAAAAATATCTATAAAACCATAACAAAAGTATTTTTTGCAGTCACACATAATTAAGATACTATAAATCACTGAAGAATACGAATGATCGATATTTCATCAGTTATGTTACACAAGGGCCCAATGGGCCCGAATCGCTCACCTGCTACCCAGTTATCCTTTTTATATATAAATATAATTAAGAACAAGTGTATCAGAGACCAGATATAAGATCTCCGGGTCTCATAGTTATTTAAAAAGATGCCTTTATAAATATTTGGCCAATTAAACTCTTTCAAAATTAAATTATAGTCAATGTCATTCATTTGGGCAAACTTGGTAGCCCTTCACTCCAGCATGCTATAGACCCAATATCAAGTCCCTGGGCCTCTTGGTTATTGAGAAGAAGTCATTTAAAGATTTTAGCCTATTTGACCTCTGTGACCTTGAATGAAGGTCAACATCATTCAATAGAACAAACTTGGTAGCCCTTTATCTCAGCATTCTACATGCCTAATATTAGTTCTCTGGGCCTCTTTGTTATTGAGAAGGTGTTTAAATGGAAAAGTTGATGCCGGATGGACAGCCAGACGATTGACAGAAGACAGACTCCACACAACTGCATAAGCTCATTTGCCCTCCGCGCAGGTGAGCTAAAAACATTCCACTTGTAGGTAGAATACACAGGATCGTTAAACAGTCCAGCAATAACCTTGATATTAAACCAACAATGACCTTGACCTTATACCTGAGAATGATAAAACTCCCGTAATTGTCCCACGCTGGTCAGGTTTTTTGTGAGATGGTCAGCAGAAAACTGTTGTATTTCAGGGTGAATCTTGTTACTTTTTCCAAGTCTAACAAAGGAGATATTGTCCTGAAACAGCAATGGTTTGCAAGGCTAGAATTCAAAGAAAAAAAGTATGCAATTCTGAACATTACACAAACATCATGGTCAAAAGAGGAACAGGTGACAGCAGTGACGCTATAAATAGAAATGTAATGGTTGTTGAGTATTGTTTTTTAATTTATCCGAGATTATTGATTTTCAGTAGTTGTAAAAAATCACCCCTAGACAAACAATAGTGAAATCAATACTATCTACAACTACTAATCATGAGATCTATATCTACATCAGAGAGGGTATGGAAAGATGGGAGTATGACTTATACAAATGTTTTTAAATTAGGCATCATCACATGACCTAAACCCATATGTAACAAGAGCTCTACAACCAAGAGTATGATTCTGGTAAAGCTACTACAGGAAAATGTAACATTGTTGATGGGCATATAAAAAAACGTATTTTGTGTTTGAACATAATTGCTTCTTGTTGTAGTGAACAAAATCTTAGCAGAATTGAATAAGAAATAAAAACTTCTTGATTTTCTACACAATGCCCCTATTTGGCAATAAAAGGGGCATAACTCTGGTAAAAATAATCAGAAAATTCCGTAACACAAACTTTTTCAAGCTATAGAATATTTGTAGCAAGTTTCATATAAATCTGTTGATAAATTAAAGTAAGAGAGTGCTAACAATGAATTGTTAATGAATGAGCTTTACCTGAGCAAATATGCAATGCTGTTGAAACACGAGCCAAAAACCTGTAGCACATGATAAACATAATTGCTTTTAGTCGTATTGTACAAATTCTTAGAGACGGAAAAACGTACAGATAGTGCAGGGTATACCATAATACAGACCATCGTTGATGGGCGTATATAAAAAGGGACTATATTATGTATATATATTTTTTTTTTTCTAACATTTTAAATCAATTTACTCTCTGTAAGATCATATACCACTAGTACTAAAGCTATCAATAATACTGACACATTTACAGTATAAACTGGGGGCCATAATAGCTCAGCCAGTTGTAGCGCCAGCCACACAACCTCAGGTAAAGATCCGAGGTGACTTGTTTTTACACTCCCTACCCGGTCAGTTTGTGTTTCTCGGGAGCAACGGGCCGGACAGTGCTGTTGTGATTGTGCCCTAGGGCAAGGCACTTAATCCTAAATGCTCCGAATGGCGTGTGACGGGCCTCCCATACTTATTCTGGGAGGTAGACCCAGAAAACAAACAAACAGTACAGTATTGCTAAAGTGTTGCCCTGTAAGAGTCACACAATTTTTGTTGATGCATTATTACCTTATAAGATTTATTAAATTTTTGTTGATGAAGAGTTGAATAAACAAGGGTTAGGCTGTAACAAATACTGACCTTTTTCAGCTTCAGGAGGATGTTGTCCACTGCTGAATGGGTATAGCTGGTCAGCAGTACCGATAACCCCAGGACTGTACACACCTTAACGAGGGCCACAATAGTGGATGTCTTACCTGGACAATGATAGATATCATGCTTTACTTCCAGGTATTCAATCTTCGGACAAACACATTTTTAGACAAAATCAATAAAAATCAAAGTGTAAATTAATGTTTTTCGTATGACAAATATACCTAGGTCATGTAAACTACTTGGTGTCTTTAAGGAATTATGGCTGAACATGACTACTAAAGTCAACACAACCTTTGATGCGGAGGAACTTGTCTACCATGTAGATATATATACTTACCTGTGTCTGGGTAACCTTTGATGAGGACGTCATCCTCTACCATGTAGATATTACCTGTGTCTGGGTAACCTTTGGTGAGGATGTAATCCTCTACCATGTAGATATTTATACTTACCTGTGTCTGGGTAACCTTTGGTGAGGATGTAATCCTCTACCATGTAGATATTTATACTTACCTGTGTCTGGGTAACCTTTGATGAGGACGTCATCCTCTACCATGTAGATATTTATACTTACCTGTGTCTGGGTAACCTTTGATGAGGACATAATCCTCTACCATGTAGATATTTAAATTTATACTTACCTGTGTCTGGGTAACCTTTGATGAGGACGTCATCCTCTACCATGTAGATATTTATACTTACCTGTGTCTGGGTAACCTTTGATGAGGACATAATCCTCTACCATGTAGATATTTAAATTTATACTTACCTGTGTCTGGGTAACCTTTGATGAGGACGTCATCCTCTACCATGTAGATATTTATACTTACCTGTGTCTGGGTAACCTTTGATGAGGACGTAAACCTCTACCATGTAGATATTTATACTTACCTGTGTCTGGGTAACCTTTGATGAGGACATAATCATCTACCATGTAGATATTTATATTTACCTGTGTCTGGGTAACCTTTGATGAGGATGTTATCCTCTACCATGTAGATATTTATACTTACCTGTGTCTGGGTAACCTTTGACGAGGACGTTATCCTCTACCATGTAGATATTACCTGTACCTGGATATCCTTTGATGAGGACGTTATCCTCTACCATGTAGATATTTATATTTACCTGTGTCTGGGTAACCTTTGACGAGGACGCTATCCTCTACCATGTAGATATTTATACTTACCTGTGTCTGGGTAACCTTTGACGAGGTCGTAATCCTCTACCATGTAGATATTTATACTTACCTGTGTCTGGGTAACCTTTGATGAGGATGTAATCCTCTACCATGTAGATATTTATACTTACCTGTGTCTGGGTAACCTTTGACGAGGACGTAATCGTCTACCATGTAGATATTACCTGTGTCTGGGTAACCTTTGATGAGAACGAAATCGTCTACCATGTAGATATTACCTGTGTCTGGGTAACCTTTGATGAGGATGTAATCCTCTACCATGTAGATATTTATATTTACCTGTGTCTGGGTAACCTTTGATGAGGACGTCATCCTCTACCATGTAGATATTACCTGTGTCTGGGTAACCTTTGATGAGGACATTATCCTCTACCATGTAGATATTTATACTTACCTGTACCTGGATATCCTTTGATGAGGATGTAAACCTCTACCATGTAGATATTACCTGTGTCTGGGTAACCTTTGATGAGGACATTATCCTCTACCATGTAGATATTTATACTTACCTGTACCTGGATATCCTTTGATGAGGATGTAATCCTCTACCATGTAGATATTTATACTTACCTGTACCTGGATAACCTTTGATGAGGACATTATCCTCTACCATGTAGATATTACCTGTACCTGGATAACCTTTGATGAGGACATTATCCTCTACCATGTAGATATAACCTGTGTCTGGGTAACCTTTGATGAGGATGTAATCCTCTACCATCTAGATATTTATACTTATCAGTGTCTGGGTAACCTTTGATGAGGACATTATCCTCTACCATGTAGATATAACCTGTGTCTGGGTAACCTTTGATGAGGATGTTATCCTCTACCATGTAGATATTTATACTTACCTGTGTCTGGGTAACCTTTGATGAGGATGTAATCGTCTACCATGTAGATATTACCTGTGTCTGGGTAACCTTTGATGAGGATGTAAACCTCTACCATGTAGATATTACCTGTGTCTGGGTAACCTTTGATGAGGATGTTATCCTCTACCATGTAGATATTTATACTTACCTGTGTCTGGGTAACCTTTGACGAGGACGTTATCCTCTACCATGTAGATATTACCTGTACCTGGATATCCTTTGATGAGGACGTTATCCTCTACCATGTAGATATTTATATTTACCTGTGTCTGGGTAACCTTTGACGAGGACGCTATCCTCTACCATGTAGATATTTATACTTACCTGTGTCTGGGTAACCTTTGACGAGGTCGTAATCCTCTACCATGTAGATATTTATACTTACCTGTGTCTGGGTAACCTTTGATGAGGATGTAATCCTCTACCATGTAGATATTTATACTTACCTGTGTCTGGGTAACCTTTGACGAGGACGTAATCGTCTACCATGTAGATATTACCTGTGTCTGGGTAACCTTTGATGAGAACGAAATCGTCTACCATGTAGATATTACCTGTGTCTGGGTAACCTTTGATGAGGATGTAATCCTCTACCATGTAGATATTTATATTTACCTGTGTCTGGGTAACCTTTGATGAGGACGTCATCCTCTACCATGTAGATATTACCTGTGTCTGGGTAACCTTTGATGAGGATGTAATCCTCTACCATGTAGATATTTATACTTACCTGTGTCTGGGTAACCTTTGACGAGGACGTAATCCTCTACCATGTAGATATTTATATTTACCTGTGTCTGGGTAACCTTTGATGAGGACATTATCCTCTACCATGTAGATATTTATACTTACCTGTACCTGGATATCCTTTGATGAGGATGTAAACCTCTACCATGTAGATATTACCTGTGTCTGGGTAACCTTTGATGAGGACATTATCCTCTACCATGTAGATATTTATACTTACCTGTACCTGGATATTCTTTGATGAGGATGTAATCCTCTACCATGTAGATATTTATACTTACCTGTACCTGGATAACCTTTGATGAGGACATTATCCTCTACCATGTAGATATTACCTGTACCTGGATAACCTTTGATGAGGACATTATCCTCTACCATGTAGATATAACCTGTGTCTGGGTAACCTTTGATGAGGATGTAATCCTCTACCATCTAGATATTTATACTTATCAGTGTCTGGGTAACCTTTGATGAGGACATTATCCTCTACCATGTAGATATAACCTGTGTCTGGGTAACCTTTGATGAGGATGTTATCCTCTACCATGTAGATATTTATACTTACCTGTGTCTGGGTAACCTTTGATGAGGATGTAATCGTCTACCATGTAGATATTACCTGTGTCTGGGTAACCTTTGATGAGGATGTAAACCTCTACCATGTAGATATTACCTGTGTCTGGGTAACCTTTGATGAGGATGTTATCCTCTACCATGTAGATATTTATACTTACCTGTGTCTGGGTAACCTTTGACGAGGACGTAATCGTCTACCATGTAGATATTTATACTTACCTGTGTCTGGGTAACCTTTGATGAGGACGTCATCCTCTACCATGTAGATATTACCTGTGTCTGGGTAACCTTTGACGAGGACGTAATCGTCTACCATGTAGATATTACCTGTGTCTGGGTAACCTTTGACGAGGACGTAATCCTCTACCATGTAGATATTTTTACTTACCTGTGTCTGGGTAACCTTTGACGAGGACGTAATCCTCTACCATGTAGATATATATACTTACCTGTGTCTGGGTAACCTTTGACGAGGACGTAATCCTCTACCATGTAGATATTTATACTTACCTGTGTCTGGGTAACCTTTGACGAGGACGTAATCCTCTACCATGTAGATATTTATACTTACCTGTGTCTGGGTAACCTTTGACGAGGACGTAATCGTCTACCATGTAGATATTACCTGTGTCTGGGTAACCTTTGATGAGGACATTATCCTCTACCATGTAGATATTTATACTTACCTGTGTCTGGGTAACCTTTGATGAGGACATAATCATCTACCATGTAGATATATATACTTACCTGTGTCTGGGTAACCTTTGATGAGGACGTCATCCTCTACCATGTAGATATTTATACTTACCTGTGTCTGGGTAACCTTTGATGAGGACGTCATCCTCTACCATGTAGATATTACCTGTGTCTGGGTAACCTTTAATGAGGACATTATCCTCTACCATGTAGATATTTATACTTACCTGTGTCTGGGTAACCTTTGATGAGGACGTAAACCTCTACCATGTAGATATTTATACTTACCTGTGTCTGGGTAACCTTTGATGAGGACATAATCCTCTACCATGTAGATATTACCTGTGTCTGGGTAACCTTTGATGAGGATGTTATCCTCTACCATGTAGATATTTATACTTACCTGTGTCTGGGTAACCTTTGATGAGGATGTAAACCTCTACCATGTAGATATTACCTGTGTCTGGGTAACCTTTGATGAGGACGTAAACCTCTACCATGTAGATATTTATACTTACCTGTGTCTGGGTAACCTTTGATGAGGACGTCATCCTCTACCATGTAGATATTTATACTTACCTGTGTCTGGGTAACCTTTGATGAGGACGTTATCCTCTACCATGTAGATATTTATACTTACCTGTGTCTGGGTAACCTTTGATGAGGATGTTATCCTCTACCATGTAGATATTTATACTTACCTGTGTCTGGGTAACCTTTGACGAGGACGTAATCCTCTACCATGTAGATATTACCTGTGTCTGGGTAACCTTTGATGAGGACATTATCCTCTACCATGTAGATATTTATACTTACCTGTGTCTGGGTAACCTTTGATGAGGACGTAAACCTCTACCATGTAGATATTTATACTTACCTGTGTCTGGGTAACCTTTGATGAGGACGTCATCCTCTACCATGTAGATATTTATACTTACCTGTGTCTGGGTAACCTTTGATGAGGACGTTATCCTCTACCATGTAGATATTTATACTTACCTGTGTCTGGGTAACCTTTGATGAGGATGTTATCCTCTACCATGTAGATATTTATACTTACCTGTGTCTGGGTAACCTTTGACGAGGACGTAATCCTCTACCATGTAGATATTACCTGTGTCTGGGTAACCTTTGATGAGGACATTATCCTCTACCATGTAGATATTTATACTTACCTGTGTCTGGGTAACCTTTGGTGAGGACGTAATCCTCTACCATCTAGATATTTATACTTACCTGTGTCTGGGTAACCTTTGATGAGGACATTATCCTCTACCATGTAGATATTTTTTTTTTGTAATTATCTTTTTATTCAGTTTTTCAATGCAATATACATTATATTTTCATATTATGCTTGCTCACACGTGCACATATACATGAAATATAGAAACAAAATACTTACAAATCATCTAATTCACACACACACAAAACACCCAGCTCACAAAAGCTATATTGAAGTACACACATGAAACAGCATCATACACACATACACCAGACACACACAGACCCACCCTCCCATGCATGTACCCCTATACATATATTTCAAAAAGCATGTATAGCATGTATATTCGAACACGCACCCCCCCCCCCCCCCCCCCCCCAAAACAAAACACCTTCACACACCACACACCCTCACACACATTGATATAAACATGTATATTTTCACAATCAAGATTGTTTACATACGAATACCTAACCTACACAAACACTTTTTACCAGCAAATTTTACAAGTTACAACATACAGACATTAATGGATCGAAATTTCAGTATTTTGTTATCTTTCAATAGGGAAAAACGAAGTGACATCATGATTAAGTACATTGCATTGGTTTTGTAAAAAAAAAAAAAAAGAAGAGGAAGTGACTAGAGATTATACTAAGAAAGAGGACTGTAATCACAAAAGATAAAGGAGAGAAAGTATAAGAGAGAATGAGAAACTAAAAGAAGGAAAAGGTTTGGGCGAGATGGAGGAACTCTATGTAGGCAACAAACAATACTGGAATATATAATAATTTAAAAGCATTTTTTTTTTTTTTTTCTGGCCAATGAGAAAAAAACTGTCAAATTAAGAAAATGACAAAAGGATATAAAATGAAATATATAACAATGGATAAAATAAAGTATGACACATTATAGTTTAACTAATTTATCCCATTTCCTCCACTCATTTTCAAATTTATATTTAGCTGTTTCACCTTTGCCAATTGCAATGTATTTTTGAATCATGTAATTATCTTTTATAATATTGACAAGAGCAATAATGTTTAATGAATTGTGTAAGCATCTAGTTCTATAAATATATTGTTTAATAGTAATTATAATTTCATTATCTACTCTATTACTGGGAAGGTAATTTTCATGCAGAATGCCAAAAAGAAAAGATTTCTTATTCACTGAAAATGGGATCAAAAGAGCTTCTAATAATGTGTCAAAACTTTCCAATAATCTTTGTACTTCTTCACATTCCCACAGTAAATGAGTAATTGTCTCTGTTTCAGTGTTGCACAAAGCACAAAGAGGGGAGATAACCATTCTAATTTTAAACAGGAAAGAGTTAGTTGTGAGAATATGATGGATTACTCTGAACTGAAACCACTGTAATTTTGTATTTCTTGTAACAGCGAAAGGCATTTTGTAGATTTTACTCCATGTCAGATTGTCTATGTTGTCAAAAATTATGGTCCATTTCCTAGTGCCAGATGGTATAATATTTGATTTAATCATAAAAGAATAGAAAGTTTTTGACCCTTTACTTTCCCTTAGAATAAGTTGTAGATTTATTGGTATATATGGGTAGGAAATTTCTTGACCATGTGTATTGTATGTAGAAAAAAAATCCTTAATAGCAGATATTAGACCTCGATATTGTAAAAAATTTGTATTCACTTGGTATAGCTGGATAAATTCATTGTATGAGAAGAATAAACCTGCTTCAACATCTTTTATCAAATCATTTATAATCAAAATGCCTTTCTTGTAGTAGTTTTTATAAAATATCACTTTTCTGTCTACCTTGATTTTACTGTTATACCAAATAGGAGCTAACAACACATTTCCCGGAAAGGTTTTTTCACAGTATTTTACACACAATAAATACCAAGACTTAAAAACATCACTCCAAAACTTGTTATTACATTTCTCTTCACATACTTTAATATATTCTGGACCACAACTTGAAAGAAGATTTGTATCAATAAATGTCTTAAGTATTACCTGCCATTTCTCACTCTTCTGATAAAGTCTTCTAATCCAGGTTAGTTTGAGAGAGTTAATAAAATCATTAATGTTTATCATCTTCAATCCACCGTCAACAAAGTTTTGAATTATAACACCTCTTTTTACTTTGTCTGTTTTCCCATTCCATAAATATTCAAATAATATTGAATTGAGTTTGTTTACAAATTTAGTATCTGGGTTAGGTAATGATATAACCATGTAGATATTACCTGTGTCTGGGTAACCTTTGGTGAGGACGTCATCCTCTACCATGTAGATATATATACTTACCTGTGTCTGGGTAACCTTTGATGAGGATGTAAACCTCTACCATGTAGATATTACCTGTGTCTGGGTAACCTTTGATGAGGACGTAATCCTCTACCATGTAGATATTTATACTTACCTGTGTCTGGGTAACCTTTGACGAGGACGTAATCCTCTACCATGTAGATATTACCTGTGTCTGGGTAACCTTTGATGAGGACGTCATCCTCTACCATGTAGATATTTATACTTACCTGTGTCTGGGTAACCTTTGATGAGGACATTATCCTCTACCATGTAGATATTACCTGTGTCTGGGTAACCTTTGATGAGGATGTTATCCTCTACCATGTAGATATTTATATTTACCTGTGTCTGGGTAACCTTTGATGAGGACATTATCCTCTACCATGTAGATATTTATACTTACCTGTGTCTGGGTAACCTTTGATGAGGACGTCATCCTCTACCATGTAGATATTTATACTTACCTGTGTCTGGGTAACCTTTGATGAGGACATTATCCTCTACCATGTAGATATTTATACTTACCTGTGTCTGGGTAACCTTTGACGAGGACGTAATCCTCTACCATGTAGATATTTATACTTACCTGTGTCTGGGTAACCTTTGATGAGGACGTTATCCTCTACCATGTAGATATTACCTGTGTCTGGGTAACCTTTGACGAGGACGTAATCCTCTACCATGTAGATATTTATACTTACCTGTGTCTGGGTAACCTTTGGTGAGGACGTAATCCTCTACCATGTAGATATTACCTGTGTCTGGGTAACCTTTGGTGAGGACGTAATCCTCTACCATGTAGATATTACCTGTGTCTGGGTAACCTTTGATGAGGACGTAATCCTCTACCATGTAGATATTTATACTTACCTGTGTCTGGGTAACCTTTGATGAGGACGTAATCCTCTACCATGTAGATATTTATACTTACCTGTGTCTGGGTAACCTTTGACGAGGACGTAATCCTCTACCATGTAGATATTACCTGTGTCTGGGTAACCTTTGATGAGGACGTCATCCTCTACCATGTAGATATTTATACTTACCTGTGTCTGGGTAACCTTTGATGAGGACATTATCCTCTACCATGTAGATATTACCTGTGTCTGGGTAACCTTTGATGAGGATGTTATCCTCTACCATGTAGATATTTATATTTACCTGTGTCTGGGTAACCTTTGATGAGGACATTATCCTCTACCATGTAGATATTTATACTTACCTGTGTCTGGGTAACCTTTGATGAGGACGTCATCCTCTACCATGTAGATATTTATACTTACCTGTGTCTGGGTAACCTTTGATGAGGACATTATCCTCTACCATGTAGATATTTATACTTACCTGTGTCTGGGTAACCTTTGACGAGGACGTAATCCTCTACCATGTAGATATTTATACTTACCTGTGTCTGGGTAACCTTTGATGAGGACGTTATCCTCTACCATGTAGATATTACCTGTGTCTGGGTAACCTTTGACGAGGACGTAATCCTCTACCATGTAGATATTTATACTTACCTGTGTCTGGGTAACCTTTGGTGAGGACGTAATCCTCTACCATGTAGATATTACCTGTGTCTGGGTAACCTTTGGTGAGGACGTAATCCTCTACCATGTAGATATTACCTGTGTCTGGGTAACCTTTGATGAGGATGCAATCCTCTACCATGTAGATATTTATACTTACCTGTGTCTGGGTAACCTTTGATGAGGACATCATCCTCTACCATGTAGATATTTATACTTACCTGTGTCTGGGTAACCTTTGACGAGGACGTAATCGTCTACCATGTAGATATTACCTGTGTCTGGGTAACCTTTGATGAGGACGTCATCCTCTACCATGTAGATATTTATACTTACCTGTGTCTGGGTAACCTTTGATGAGGACGTCATCCTCTACCATGTAGATATTTATACTTACCTGTGTCTGGGTAACCTTTGACGAGGACGTAATCGTCTACCATGTAGATATTACCTGTGTCTGGGTAACCTTTGATGAGGACATCATCCTCTACCATGTAGATATTTATACTTACCTGTGTCTGGGTAACCTTTGACGAGGACGTAATCGTCTACCATGTAGATATTACCTGTGTCTGGGTAACCTTTGATGAGGACGTCATCCTCTACCATGTAGATATTTATACTTACCTGTGTCTGGGTAACCTTTGATGAGGACGTCATCCTCTACCATGTAGATATTTATACTTACCTGTGTCTGGGTAACCTTTGACGAGGACGTCATCCTCTACCATGTAGATATTTATACTTACCTGTGTCTGGGTAACCTTTGATGAGGACGTCATCCTCTACCATGTAGATATTTATACTTACCTGTGTCTGGGTAACCTTTGATGAGGACATTATCCTCTACCATGTAGATATTTATACTTACCTGTGTCTGGGTAACCTTTGACGAGGACGTAATCCTCTACCATGTAGATATTTATACTTACCTGTGTCTGGGTAACCTTTGATGAGGACGTTATCCTCTACCATGTAGATATTACCTGTGTCTGGGTAACCTTTGACGAGGACGTAATCCTCTACCATGTAGATATTTATACTTACCTGTGTCTGGGTAACCTTTGGTGAGGACGTAATCCTCTACCATGTAGATATTACCTGTGTCTGGGTAACCTTTGGTGAGGACGTAATCCTCTACCATGTAGATATTACCTGTGTCTGGGTAACCTTTGATGAGGATGCAATCCTCTACCATGTAGATATTTATACTTACCTGTGTCTGGGTAACCTTTGATGAGGACATCATCCTCTACCATGTAGATATTTATACTTACCTGTGTCTGGGTAACCTTTGACGAGGACGTAATCGTCTACCATGTAGATATTACCTGTGTCTGGGTAACCTTTGATGAGGACGTCATCCTCTACCATGTAGATATTTATACTTACCTGTGTCTGGGTAACCTTTGATGAGGACGTCATCCTCTACCATGTAGATATTTATACTTACCTGTGTCTGGGTAACCTTTGACGAGGACGTAATCGTCTACCATGTAGATATTACCTGTGTCTGGGTAACCTTTGATGAGGACATCATCCTCTACCATGTAGATATTTATACTTACCTGTGTCTGGGTAACCTTTGACGAGGACGTAATCGTCTACCATGTAGATATTACCTGTGTCTGGGTAACCTTTGATGAGGACGTCATCCTCTACCATGTAGATATTTATACTTACCTGTGTCTGGGTAACCTTTGATGAGGATGTAATCCTCTACCATGTAGATATTACCTGTGTCTGGGTAACCTTTGATGAGGACGTCATCCTCTACCATGTAGATATTTATACTTACCTGTGTCTGGGTAACCTTTGATGAGGACATTATCCTCTACCATGTAGATATTACCTGTGTCTGGGTAACCTTTGATGAGGACGTAATCCTCTACCATGTAGATATTTATACTTACCTGTGTCTGGGTAACCTTTGATGAGGACGTAATCCTCTACCATGTAGATATTTATACTTACCTGTGTCTGGGTAACCTTTGATGAGGACGTAATCCTCTACCATGTAGATATTTATACTTACCTGTGTCTGGGTAACCTTTGACGAGGACGTAATCCTCTACCATGTAGATATTACCTGTGTCTGGGTAACCTTTGATGAGGACGTAATCCTCTACCATGTAGATATTACCTGTGTCTGGGTAACCTTTGATGAGGATGTAATCCTCTACCATGTAGATATTTATACTTACCTGTGTCTGGGTAACCTTTGATGAGGATGTAAACCTCTACCATGTAGATATTACCAGTGTCTGGGTAACCTTTGATGAGGACGTCATCCTCTACCATGTAGATATTTATACTTACCTGTACCTGGGTAACCTTTGATGAGGATGTTATCCTCTACCATGTAGATATTTATACTTACCTGTGTCTGGGTAACCTTTGATGAGGACGTAATCCTCTACCATGTAGATATTACCTGTGTCTGGGTAACCTTTGATGAGGACATTATCCTCTACCATGTAGATATTTATACTTACCTGTGTCTGGGTAACCTTTGATGAGGATGTAATCCTCTACCATGTAGATATTTATACTTACCTGTGTCTGGGTAACCTTTGATGAGGACGTAATCCTCTACCATGTAGATATTACCTGTGTCTGGGTAACCTTTGATGAGGATGTTATCCTCTACCATGTAGATATTTATACTTACCTGTGTCTGGGTAACCTTTGATGAGGACGTAATCCTCTACCATGTAGATATTACCTGTGTCTGGGTAACCTTTGATGAGGACATTATCCTCTACCATGTAGATATTTATACTTACCTGTGTCTGGGTAACCTTTGATGAGGATGTAATCCTCTACCATGTAGATATTTATACTTACCTGTGTCTGGGTAACCTTTGATGAGGACGTAATCCTCTACCATGTAGATATTACCTGTGTCTGGGTAACCTTTGATGAGGACGTAATCCTCTACCATGTAGATATTTATACTTACCTGTGTCTGGGTAACCTTTGATGAGGACGTAATCCTCTACCATGTAGATATTTATACTTACCTGTGTCTGGGTAACCTTTGATGAGGACATTATCCTCTACCATGTAGATATTTATACTTACCTGTGTCTGGGTAACCTTTGATGCGGAGGAACTTGTCTACCATGTAGATATTACCTGTGTCTGGGTAACCTTTGATGAGGATGTAATCGACTACCATGTAGATATTTATACTTACCTGTGTCTGGGTAACCTTTGATGAGGATGTAATCCTCTACCATGTAGATATTTTTACTTACCTGTACCTGGATATCCTTTGATTAGTATGTAATCCTTACTCATCAACACCTGTCAAACAAACAAAAATAAAAAAAACTAGAAAATGTCTGTAAGACATGAATGTCAGTATTAGTATGCTGCCCTAGATGAATTACACACATAATGACTCAGGAATTCAGTGGTTTATATTTGCATAAGGAATTTACCTGGTTATGTTGAAAATCTCTACTTCTAAGAGTAGAATGGAAGTAAGTTATCTACTCTAATTGCTACAGAAACATTCTCTATAACAAACATTTCTGTAATTCGGTCCTATGCATTCCCATATATATTATGATAATTTTTACCAAGAAATTCCTCAAATTTATATGTAAAGTATACTTGACAAATTCCAATATACGTCGATATGTAGAAACCTTTGTATATAGAAATGTTCAGACACTTGTATACTCTTGTAAGTAAACTTTGTACCAAAAGGAAAATCAACTAAATCTGCTGATGGGTTCCCATCTGGTAGAGTACAATTGATTGTAAAAGTAGAATACATGAAACTCTGGTTGCATTGGAAATACCGGTAGATACAAATCAGGTGCCAATGTAGCATGTACAGAATGAGCAGACATTCTAAACGATAGAAACATGCTAATGATGGTACCAGGTAATACAAAAAGTTTGGAAAATAACTTTCAGTAATATTTTCTTTAACAATTTTTTTTTTACAATTCATACTAAAAAATGTTTTAAGAATTATGTATAATATTTTTTTTCATTTGTCTGAAATATATATAAACATTCACCTTTAATATTGACATTTTCTGCGGTTTGTTAAGGGGCTTGAATATCTTCTTCACTGAAATAAAAACATCTTATCATAAAATCATATTTTTCTCACTTTCTGATTGGCTAAAAATACCTGGTTGACTGGATGTTTCTAAAAATAGATTAATTAGAATTACTTTCCCTTCGTTAATATTTGTTTTTTCTAGGTTAATAATACCATGTATCGACCTTATCAAAAGGCTATGATTGTATATTATTACATAATAGGTCAGTTATCCAGTCAAGCCACTAATATGATATGCCCTGGATTGATTTTCACTTGATGCACCGATCAGAAATTGATAGTGACGTCATAATACTGATAATGACTTGACGTAATGAATTCTGTGTGGTGCAACAAAATGATTGTCACTGTTTGAATAAATCCTCCACATTATGACTTTGAAACCAAAACCTGTCAAAATATAAGTTTTCTAAGTAATATCTTAAAATTTGTTTTCATTTCATGAGATATTATTGAGATCATCTTGAAGTTTTTATGATTGCTCATTTAAGCTCCTATATATATTCTTACTATTTTTATTTACACATTTTTAAGGTTGCGGTTAAGACAATAACAACAAACAAAAGGTTCCTGTCAGAATTGTACTTCCTGAGAAAAAGTTTTGGCGAGCTTTCACCGTTAAAATCAATTGATTCCTATGATATTATCCAGGTGGGCAAAGAAGATTTTGTATATCAAAATGCAACCTCCTGGATTCTGAAGGTGTACTTACCACTTTCAATGTCTGACTTGGAAAGTTTAGGTAGAAATTCTGATTTAGATCTGTCTATTATCAAAGAACGCAATCTTGCACTGTAAAATAAAATGACGATATTGAATAACATCAAATTTAAAGTAAATCTTAAACAAACCAAAGGCACCTATACGTGGTACCCACTCAATCATTACTCGTTTGATACAATAAAACAGGTGTCGGACATGAAAAAGCGAAGTAATCAGGGACATAGACATACCCTACTTCCTTAATCAATGAAAGAAATCTGTGCAGGAGTTCATGAAATATCTTGTCCAAATCCTTTTTTTTTGAAAGTGGTTAAGTTTGACCTTTAACCTCAAACCTTTACCAATTACCCCAAAACCTGTTCATATGTAGAACTTGATGTTGTGGTGCTATGGTGTGAATATTAATGATAGGACAGACTGGTGTACAACTGAATTACTGTTTACCTTCGCGGAGTGTCAGCCATGAGACGTGATAGACTGGTGTATAAGATTACTGAGGTACTGTTTACCTTCGCGGAGTGTCAGCCATGAGACGTGATAGCCTGGTGTATAAGATTATTGAGGTACTGTTTACCTTCGCGGAGTGTCAGCCATGAGACGTGATAGCCTGGTGTATAAGATTATTGAGGTACTGTTTACCTTCGCGGAGTGTCAGCCATGAGACAGGACAGACTGGTGTATAAGATTATTGAGGTACTGTTTACCTTCGCGGAGTGTCAGCCATGAGATGGGATAGACTGGTGTATAAGATTATTGAGGTACTGTTTACCTTCGCGGAGTGTCAGCCATGAGATGGGATAGACTGGTGTATAAGATTATTGAGGTACTGTTTACCTTCGCGGAGTGTCAGCCATGAGACAGGATAGACTGGTGTATAAGATTATTGAGGTACTGTTTACCTTCGCGGAGTGTCAGCCATGAGATGGGATAGACTGGTGTATAAGATTATTGAGGTACTGTTTACCTTCGCGGAGTGTCAGCCATGAGACAGGATAGACTGGTGTATAAGATTATTGAGGTACTGTTTACCTTCGCGGAGTGTCAGCCATGAGACGGACAGACTGGTGTATAAGATTAGTGAGGTACTGTTTACCTTCGCGGTGAGTCAGCCATGAGACGTGATAGACTGGTGTATAAGATTATTGAGGTACTGTTTACCTTCGCGGAGTGTCAGCCATGAGACGGGATAGACTGGTGTATAAGATTACTGAGGTACTGTTTACCTTCGCGGAGTGTCAGCCATGAGACGTGATAGCCTGGTGTATAAGATTATTGAGGTACTGTTTACCTTCGCGGAGTGTCAGCCATGAGACGGGATAGACTGGTGTATAAGATTACTGAGGTACTGTTTACCTTCGCGGAGTGTCAGCCATGAGACGGGATAGACTGGTGTATAAGATTATTGAGGTACTGTTTACCTTCGCGGAGTGTCAGCCATGAGACGGGACAGACTGGTGTATAAGATTACTGAGGTACTGTTTACCTTCGCGGAGTGTCAGCCATGAGACAGGATAGACTGGTGTATAAGATTATTGAGGTACTGTTTACCTTCGCGGAGTGTCAGCCATGAGATGGGACAGACTAGAGTACAGGATCGACGAGGTACTGTAACCATCATACTTGTCCAGGCGGAATGTTCCTCTGATCTGTTTCAGTCGTGGGAGACTTTCACTAAGTTAAAGTCAACATGGAAATAGTTAAAAATTCGGAAAATCAATTAAAGTTTTTATCCTATTCAGGGTATAGAATTAAAATTATTGTTTCTAATTAATGTATTACAATCTAATTAAAATCTAATTAAAATCAGATGTATGCTACTATCCGTTCATAAGGAGAGCAGCGTAGTGCAAATGTACATCTGATTTTAATAAGATTTTATGTAATAAAGACTCATAATTGACTTACAACCTATTATAGAAAAGTATTTCTATTAAGTACAGTCAACCCTAGTTATCTCAATGTCACGAAGAAGACTTTGATTGATCCCAAATATTTGCGGTAACCGAGCACATTTTCTATAGAATATTTCTTTGAGTTGAACAGGGTCTTCAAGTAATCAGAATTCGAAATAACAAAGTTTAACTGTATTTAATTAAAAATTAACAAATAAACTGTTTATTACACAATCATAATTGAAATTCTGAACATGAGATTCATTAAAAAAAGCAATTCCACAACCAGAGTTAGGAATACCTTTCTGTAACCAGTTCCAGGGATTCTGCAGTAAGGTTTTGCAGCGTTCCCATACAGACAGCAATCATACTGGGTTCCTCAGAGCTTACAATGACATAGTCCCCGGATATCAGCCCCACAGTTCTCAGGTCCCTGGGGAGGTTTCTAAGTCAAACAAACTTTTTACTACATGGATGTCATTATAAAGAATTTTAATTTGAAGTTTTGAAGTCAAATCAATTCAGAACAACCATATATGTGTGAAAAGGTAAAAGCCAGTCTTTGAAACTTAAAATAATCATTTTTTGTATTTGTTTGATTTTGTTTTCTCTCTTAGGGCAGTGAAGTTGCTTAATATTGTTTTTGACAGATAATTAAGTTATAATTATTAATATTTATTGAGACAGAATTCCTTTTTTTTTAACAGATCATTGGTTGTACCTGTTTTTTGACCAATTTCTTGTAAACGTGAGGCAACTCATTTCATCATCTGTGTTGGAGTTTTGAACAATTGAGGAAGACTTGGTAGCCATGTTTTCGTCTGTCAGCAGATTCAGTCGGCATATACATTCTCCTACAGATTCCCTGACAATTCAAGCAAAACAGCCAATACATAATGGTGTTATTGAATGATGGCAAGGGTAGACAACTCTGATCACAACTTAATGTATCAGACAACATACAGAGAAAGTAGACAACTATTTAACACTCACATGTCCAGCTAAGCCTATATGAAGACGTTCTAGGGAAACACCAGGTAAACAAAAAATATGGACAGGAGAGAAAGGAACAGGATTAGGTGACTATGTATTAGATTGATTACTAAGTGGCCTTGACATCAAACATACATGACCTTAGCTGTATAATGTGACTTTACCTGTATGTGACCTTACCTGTATGTGACCATACCTGTATGTGGCTATAACTGTATGTGACCTTACCTGTATGTGACCTTACCTGTATGTGACCTTACCTGTATGTGACTATAACTGTATGTGACCTTACCTGTATGTGACCATACCTGTATGTGACCTTACCTGTATGTGGCTATAACTGTATGTGACCTTACCTGTATGTGACTATAACTGTATGTGACCTTACCTGTATGTGACCTTACCTTTATGTGACCATACCTGTATGTGACCTTACCTGTATGTGACCATACCTGTATGTGATCTTACCTGTATGTGACCATACCTGTATGTGACCTTACCTTTATGTGACCATACCTGTATGTGATCTTACCTGTATGTGACCATACCTGTATGTGGTCTTACCTGTATGTGACCATACCTGTATGTGATCTTACTTGTATGTGACCATACCTGTATGTGACCTTACTTGTATGTGACAATACCTGTATGTGGCCTTACCTGTATGTGACCGTTTCTGATGAAATTTTACCAGCATGTGAATTTACACAGTATGACCTAATATGTGCATGATTTTACTTGTATGTGACATGTGTGTGACCTGCAGCTGTATGCAACCTTGCATGCAAGTGATTTTACCTATATGTGACCTGTATGTGACTTGTATGTGACCTTACATACCTCTGTGGTCCAGTCCTACACCAGATCTTTCTCAGGCCCGACTGTATGTTGGTCTGAGATTCCAGGTCCAGCATGAGACACCAGCGTGTGAAGTAATCCATGTGAGAGGGAGAAAGGTGAGCCAGTGCATCAGGGGCGAGGGATGACATGGCATGACTGGATGGTAAACTGCGTTCCTCCACCCTATCAGGAAACAATGCACATTTCTGTTTATGTATGATAGAACACTCTTGGGTAAGAAATAAGTTTCTCCCTTTTCTAGCAGTCATTCCCTGATTTAGTTATCCTAAACAAACAGCTATCCTCCCTGACCAACATTTATTCCTTCTGACTAACAGCAATCTCCCTTGACTAACATTTATCCCTCTTGACTAAAACTTGTTCCTGCTGACTAACTTTTCCTCTGTGACTAAGACTTATCCCATCACTTAATTTTATCCCTCTGACAAATTAACAGCTACTCCTCTTGACCAACAGTTGACAAACAATTATCTCCTGACTGAAATGATTCCCCCAACTAAAAAGATTCCCCTGAATAACAGTTATACCCCCTGACTTACAGCTATCTCCTCTGAATTAAAGTTATCCCAGTGACTAACAGTTAAAACCCCTTTGACAAACAGTTATCTCCAGTGACAAACAGTTATCCCCCTTGGCTAACAGTTATCTCCCCTAAGCCCCTGGGTTATTGCAGTGACTTTAATCCCTAGTTTAACATTACTTTCTTTATCATGTCCTTTGAATGCTAATGATTACGCAATGTGACAGTCCGTTTAATCCGAGTGTTGACTCACTTCTGAAATGCTGCACAGTGGAGAAGATGGGGACACTTAGGGCATGTCCTTGAGTTGTTGATGGGGTCAGGTAGGCGGCCAAAACTGTACACGGTGCTGCCATCTTCTGTTGACCTTTTAACCTGCTGGTCCAGGAAATAGGCCATCTCGTTCCGAAGCTGTATCAGACCTGACAACAAAAAATAATGTAAAACTTGATGCCAGACTGATAGACGCTGCCAGATGCTCACCACAGCATGAACACATTCACCCCTTTGGGTCAGGTGAGCACAAAATGACAAAACAAGAATTTCCACAGAAATATATTAATTGGAAAATTAACCTCTCTGACTGAGTTGGTCTGCAGGGATGAGTTTCATGCTAGGCTCCTTGAGGTATAACAGAAGCCCTTGCTTGGGGTCAGTGCGCCGATCAGAGCTCATCATACTGTACAGTGTTACCTGTCCCTTGTGCTCTAGTGAGAATGATGGACGCCCTGTTTTCAGCTCAAGTGGAATTATCGATTTTTCTCCTAAGCCTGGTCGGGATTTTTTCTAAAATATAGAAATTATATTCAAGAGTGCAATAGTATATTTGTGAAAATGCTCAAGAATCAGAGTAAGAGTAATCAGATATTATAATTTAACTAGACATATCATGTATTACCTTATCAAGTCATAACTGTTATAAGAAAGTTCAACAAGCAAGGTACCTATAATCATCCATGCAACTTTCACCAAAACCAGAAAGGGTGATTTAATGATGAGTGACACATTACTAGATACAATAGGGTTGTATGCTGGCTTTATAGCCCCGTGAACAGCCAGGGTCCTTTTGAGGCTTGGTCTCATTGTAGTAGTTGGTGACTACCTCACTGAACAACATATTAGAGGACCGTCGCATGACATCGAGAGCAATTAGGGTAAGGTGTCTTGTTCTAGGACACAACCCACAGACAGGCAAATTTTTCAGCTTCCCAAGAAACATAAAGTATTAGACAGTATATAGAATATCAGCAATAAGTGCCTTAATGCTTTCAAAGTGAAAAACATGGAAATAAGATCCGCGTTAAAATATGTATGTTTACAGTATCATAAACCTCGCCAGCACTCACCTTGACTTCCACTGTCAAGTCTATCTTCCCTTTTACACCAAATCTGTTAACAAAAACACCAAATTGTGTTCTCACATGAAAAATACTATCTTTGCCAGCCTGGTAGCCCATGACTAGCAAAGATGGAAAAAATACCAGATTTAAAGATTTTCGTAATATCATTGGCAAAGGCATGCAATGTAGACATTTAAGCATTGAACTGCTTTCAGTTGGAAGTTACGGGCTGATGAATGCCAACTGGACAAAGGCAAATTTAATGAAGCGCGCTCAATGCTTATATTTACATTTGACAATGATTTTTAAAGACTATATCCAGGAATTTTGCTCCGACGATGAATGAACAAATTATTATCGTCAAAGACGGAACAGCCTTTTCAACAGCCATCTTTCGTTATCGCCG
Source organism: Pecten maximus (assembly GCF_902652985.1). Taxonomy (NCBI): domain Eukaryota; kingdom Metazoa; phylum Mollusca; class Bivalvia; order Pectinida; family Pectinidae; genus Pecten; species Pecten maximus. The sequence continues at coordinate 12,050,982 of NC_047032.1, forward strand.
ACATGACAATTATGATGTCACTATATTAATATGACGTCATAATAAAGATTTGGAAATTATGGACTCATAACTTCCAAGTGAGCTTGGTAAATTTAAAGTTATATAGAAGGGCTGCAGTGTAAATGTAAATATTCCGAAAAGGGGCCTAAACTCAGACCTTATACAGGCAGGAGAAACAGAGGGAGTACCAAATCAGGAAAATAAATTGCAGTTAAATTTAATACTACTTTAACTAGAAATGTTAACTCGGTGACAAGTATATATATATATATATATATATATAATTACCGTGGTGACCAGATATTCTCCTCAATGTCCTTGATCTTTGTAATGAGGATGTCCTCACCCTGCTTCTTCCTGGAAAAGAACGAAATTGGTTGTAGCATATAAAAAGCCTGTATCATGTTTCAGCCCACTAACATACATTGTATCTTATGTCATATTGCCGATAACAGACACTGTATTGTTGGACTTTAAACCTGAATTTTGAAACACTATGTAATCAGTGCTGGGTGACACAATTTACTTTCTAGAGCACTGCTGGAACTAAACTTCCTAAACTTTATTTCTGTCTTAACTCAAAACACCACTAGTATATACTATACATTGATGTACTTACGTCTGTACCCCTAACACTGTCTGACCACCACTAGTGTACTACACATTGATGTACTTACGTCTGTATCCCTAACACTGTCTGACCACCACTAGTGTACTACACACTGATGTACTTACGTCTGTACTCCTAACACTGTCTGACCACCACTAGTGTACTACACATTGATGTACTTACGTCTGTACTCCTAACACTGTCTGACCACCACTAGTGTACTACACATTGATGTACTTACGTCTGTACTCCTAACACTGTCTGACCACCACTAGTGTACTACACATTGATGTACTTACGTCTGTACTCCTAACACTGTCTGACCACCACTAGTGTACTACACATTGATGTACTTACGTCTGTACTCCTAACACTGTCTGACCACCACTAGTGTACTACACATTGATGTACTTACGTCTGTACTCCTAACACTGTCTGACCACCACTAGTGTACTACACATTGATGTACTTACGTCTGTATCCCTAACACTGTCTGACCACCACTAGTGTACTACACATTGATGTACTTACGTCTGTACTCCTAACACTGTCTGACCACCACTAGTGTACTACACATTGATGTACTTACGTCTGTACTCCTAACACTGTCTGACCACCACTAGTGTACTACACATTGATGTACTTACGTCTGTACTCCTAACACTGTCTGACCACCACTAGTGTACTACACATTGATGTACTTACGTCTGTACTCCTAACACTGTCTGACCACCACTAGTGTACTACACATTGATGTACTTACGTCTGTACTCCTAACACTGTCTGACCACCACTAGTGTACTACACATTGATGTACTTACGTCTGTACTCCTAACACTGTCTGACCACCACTAGTGTACTACACATTGATGTACTTACGTCTGTACTCCTAACACTGTCTGACCACCACTAGTGTACTACACATTGATGTACTTACGTCTGTACTCCTAACACTGTCTGACCACCACTAGTGTACTACACATTGATGTACTTACGTCTGTACTCCTAACACTGTCTGACCACCACTAGTGTACTACACATTGATGTACTTACGTCTGTACTCCTAACACTGTCTGACCACCACTAGTGTACTACACATTGATGTACTTACGTCTGTACTCCTAACACTGTCTGACCACCACTAGTGTACTACACATTGATGTACTTACGTCTGTACTCCTAACACTGTCTGACCACCACTAGTGTACTACACATTGATGTACTTACGTCTGTACTCCCCAACACTGTCTGACCACCACTAGTGTACTACACATTGATGTACTTACGTCTGTACTCCTAACACTGTCTGACCACCACTAGTGTACTACACATTGATGTACTTACGTCTGTATCCCCAACACTGTCTGACCACCACTAGTGTACTACACATTGATGTACTTACGTCTGTACTCCTAACACTGTCTGACCACCACTAGTGTACTACACATTGATGTACTTACGTCTGTACTCCTAACACTGTCTGACCACCACTAGTGTACTACACACTGATGTACTTACGTCTGTACTCCTAACACTGTCTGACCACCACTAGTGTACTACACATTGATGTACTTACGTCTGTACTCCTAACACTGTCTGACCACCACTAGTGTACTACACATTGATGTACTTACGTCTGTACTCCTAACACTGTCTGACCACCACTAGTGTACTACACATTGATGTACTTACGTCTGTACCCCTAACACTGTCTGAATGATATTTTGTTTACTAAATAGTTGTTTGTACACAACATTTAAAAACCCCGTCACAGTCTTCATGTTAGTAAATATCTATTTCTAACCTCGCGCCTTTGATCACGTGATGTTCTTGACCAATGGAAATACGTCAGGGGATAGCGCCACCTGCATTCATTTTCAAGCAGCGTGATTATTTGTAGCAGCAGTGTTTTATTCATCATCCACCATCCGCCCCACCTCCACCTTTGATAATTTGCAGTTTTCTTTACTGTTGTTTGTGTATAATTGTTTATATTATATTATAATTACCTTTTAATATTTATATACTGTTGTTTTGTTTTGATTGCCTGTACTTTTCATGTGTATATGTTGTTTTTATTATATGTGTTTACTTATAATATTTATATTTATTACATGTCTTTTTTACTTGTTTCGGGCTCATTTGTTTAGGGGTAAGTAAGGCCTCATGGTGAGACAACACCTGGCAAGCTGGTCTGAGCATTGGATAAACCTACCTCCCTGATTCAGGTTGGGGCAGCCGGCTCGCAGCACCTCATTGTACATCTGTGTTGGTTAATTATAAGCTTTATTTTATTACATGTTGTCACATTTTTATTTTTATTTTGGGCTGCTCTTCTTAGTACGGAATAGTTAGAGGATATCACTCACAGTAATGAATTTATCACGCCGTGATATTAGCACTAATTTATTCCTAGGGGAATTTTGCCACAATACTTTATAGTTATTCGAATTGGACTTTTAAATTCGGGGAATTTCTTGCCCCCAATTCATTATATCATATTTTGTGTATTTATTTCTTATGTAGATGATATGCTTGGGATCGCCCAAGCTCGGGGGTCGCCCCATCTGAAACAGTCTTAGCAGAACTGCCTGCTTTTTAGCTACCAACTGCTTACTCTGTGGCTTGAGGTCGCTCAAGCTAGGTTTCTCTCCTTTCTATTAGTCATAGCTAGCTAAGCTATGATCGCTCTAGCTTGGGGGTTGCATGCCCCTATAGTATAATTAGTATTTTAATTGGTTAGGTGTATCTTTTTAGTAGTGAGTAAAAATTTATTATGTAATATTGTTAGTTGTGTTGATGTTATTTAGTTGTAAGAATGAGCAGCCCCTAAGAATGCCAAAACCTTTAGGTAATAATTAATATGAGCCTGAACAAGTTATTGGTTCCATTCAATAAATTTTTGACTTTCATACTGTTTTGGTGTTGTGTATAAACCACCACTAGTGTACTACACATTGATGTACTTACGTCTGTACTCCTAACACTGTCTGACCACCACTAGTGTACTACACATTGATGTACTTACGTCTGTACTCCTAACACTGTCTGACCACCACTAGTGTACTACACATTGATGTACTTACGTCTGTACTCCTAACACTGTCTGACCACAACTAGTGTACTACACATTGATGTACTTATGTCTGTACTCCTAACACTGTCTGACCACCACTAGTGTACTACACACTGATGTACTTACGTCTGTACTCCCAACACTGTCTGACCACCGCTAGTGTACTACACATTGATGTACTTACGTCTGTACTCCTAACACTGTCTGACCACCACTAGTGTACTACACATTGATGTACTTAGTCTGTACTCCTAACACTGTCTGACCACCACTAGTGTACTACACATTGATGTACTTACGTCTGTACTCCTAACACTGTCTGACCACCACTAGTGTACTACACATTGATGTACTTACGTCTGTACCCCTAACACTGTCTGACCACAGCTAGTGTACTACACATTGATGTACTTACGTCTGTACTCCCTAACACTGTCTGACCACCACTAGTGTACTACACATTGATGTACTTACGTCTGTACTCCTAACACTGTCTGACCACCACTAGTGTACTACACATTGATGTACTTACATCTGTACCCCTAACACTGTCTGCCCCTGCGAGATGATATTCATGAGTTCATGAATGTTCATGAATCATTCATGAACTTTCAAGAATACTGTAAGTTTTTGATTCATGAAAAAATGTTCATGAATATTCATCAAATACCTCTCATGAACTCTTCATGAACTTTTATGAATAATTTTACAAATTCATTAAGATTCATGATAGTTCATCATATGTGATTATGAACTATTCATGAACTTTCATGCATAGATGATATTCATTAAAATTCATCAAAATGAATGAAATAGTAAGAACAGTTGATAATGAATTTTGAAGAACTTTAATGAATGAGAATATTATGTGATTATGAACTATTCATGAATTTTCATGCATTGATGATATTCATGAAAATTCATCAAAATGAATAAAATAGTAATGAATTTTGAAGAACTTTAATGAATGAGAATTTGACCTTAAAATTGAACATTTTCTTGAATAAAAAAATACCTTACATTTTAAATTGAATAACAAACTTAATATCTAAAAAGTTTTAAATTTAATTCCATGTCTATATTACAATTTTGATGTTGGCTTAAAGAAGAATAAGGAAACAATAAGAAAACTTCAAATTTCCCGCCAAATTTTTCCCGCCCAAAAACTTCTAGCAGGAGAGTTCCAATACATGGCAGCCATGAGGCTTTTCTCACAGAGATGAATAACATGTTATTTTACAAATGAAGGCAAGTATTTATCTTTCATACCTGTTTCATGATCAATACAACACTACCAGGAAATTCATGAACTAAGTTCATGAATAATTCATGAACTATTCATGAATGTTCATGAATTATTCATAATCGTTTCGCAGGGGTGACCACCACTAGTGTACTACACAATGATGTACTTACGTCTGTACTCCTAACACTGTCTGACCACCACTAGTGTACTACACATTGATGTACTTACGTCTGTACTCCCAACACTGTCTGACCACCACTAGTGTACTACACATTGATGTACTTACGTCTGTACCCCTAACACTGTCGGACCACCACTAGTGTACTACACAATGATGTACTTACATCTGTACTCCTAACACTGTCTGACCACCACTAGTGTACTACACAATGATGTACTTACGTCTGTACTCCTAACACTGTCTGACCACCACTAGTGTACTACACATTGATGTACTTACGTCTGTACTCCTAACACTGTCTGACCACCACTAGTGTACTAAACATTGATGTACTTACGTCTGTACCCCTAACACTGTCTGACCACCACTAGTGTACTACACATTGATGTACTTACGTCTGTACCCCTAACACTGTCTGACCACCACTAGTGTAACTACACACTGATGTACTTACGTCTGTACTAACACTGCCTGACCACCACTAGTGTACTACACAATGATGTACTTATGTCTGTACTCCTAACACTGTCTGACCACCACTAGTGTACTACACATTGATGTACTTACGTCTGTACTCCCAACACTGTCTGACCACCACTAGTGTACTACACAATGATGTACTTATGTCTGTACTCCTAACACTGCCTGACCACCACTAGTGTACTACACATTGATGTACTTATGTCTGTACTCCTAACACTGTCTGACCACCACTAGTGTACTACACACTGATGTACTTACGTCTGTACTCCTAACACTGCCTGACCACCACTAGTGTACTACACATTGATGTACTTACGTCTGTACTCCTAACACTGCCTGACCACTGCTAGTGTACTGCTGTTTCCACTGCTGTAGTTGAGGAACATACTTCTTTATCTCCTCCAGAACCTCACCTTCTGTCACTGCGATTCCATACCTGGTATTGATCATTGATAAAATCTTGATGGTGGGATACTTGATTTGATTGACATAATATAACCCTATCTTCACCATTAACTGTTCAAAAAGATACATTCTACTCAACATACAAAATCATATAGAAGTCTTCTTTTCTGATGTATCTCCAATTGCAACTGATTGAGAGTCAGGTCCATCATTTACACAAAACTGGTTGCCCTTAACCCAAGGATGCTTCAGACCAAATTTGATCAAAGCTTATCATTCCTACAGAAGAATTTTGAAGGATTTTCTATCTTTCCCGTATTAGACACAATCACTCAGAAACCTGGGGGGCCAGACCCTTCACAAAGGATGCTTTAGACTAAATTAATTTTTAAAGAATTTGCTGTATTTCTTCTTTTGGACACTGCCCCTCAGGCCTCCTGGGGGCCAGACATGCCATTTATACAAAACAGATTAAACTTCACCCAAATATGTTCAGACTTAATCTGGTCAAAACACAGAGTTATTCTTGACTAGTTACGATTTTAGGGAAAAGTTTACCTGATGGAGGGGAATTGTTACTGTAGATAACATTTTTGTTTTGTTTGTTTTTATTTCTTAGTTATTTTCCTGGCAAAACTAATGAACATGCCGAACAAAACAGTAATTTTGACATTTTGCTATTTGTGTATAACTTACATATCATGGACAAATTTGCTCTGTTTAATTACTTTTCCAGCTTCTCCTAAAATCCCAGCCTCATCATGTATCTGTTTTTTCAGGACCTAGAATTCGAACAAAATTATAGCTGAGCTCAAATGAAACCAATGAAAGCATAAATCAACAAGGTAAAGTTATATGAGTATTACACAGTCAATCATAGCCATAAAAACCTGGGTATTGTATTGAACACAGGACAGTATTTAATCTCTCTGTATTATTTCAAGCAGCACTCTTCACCATAAGAAATACACATATGATAACTGTAACTAGAAGTATAGAACAAAAGTATCTTCCCATACTTTGAGAGTGTGAAAAAAGAAATCTCTCCTACCCAAAGGGTATTAATCTTCATGTCATATAATGATCCTTTCATGTCATACAATGTTCCTTTCATGTCATACAGTGTTCCTTTCATGTCATACAGTGTTCCTTTCATGTCCTATAATGTTCCTTTCATGTCACACAATGTTCCTTTCATATCATACAATTTACCTTTCATGTCACAATGTTCCTTTCATGTCATACAGTGTTCCTTTCATGTCATACAATGTTCCTTTCATGTCATACAGTGTTCCTTTCATGTCATACAGTGTTCCTTTTATGTCATACAATGTTCCTTTCATGTCATACAATGTTCCTTTCATGTCATACAATGTTCCTTTCATGTCACACAATGTTCCTTTCATGTTGTACAGTGTTCCTTTCATGTTGTACAATGTTCCTTTCATGTCATACAATGTACCTTTAATGTCATACAATGTTCCTTTCATGTCACACAATGTTCCTTTCATGTCATACAATGTTCCTTTCATGTCATACAATGTTCCTTTCATGTCATACAATGTACCTTTCATGTCCTACAACATACCTTTCAGGTCATACAATGTACATTTCATGTCAAAGAGGTACCTTTCATGCCATACAATGTACCTTTCATGTCATACAATGTACCTTTAATGTCATACAATGTACCTTTCATGTCCTACAACATACCTTTCAGGTCATACAATGTACATTTCATGTCAAAGAGGTACCTTTCATGCCATACAATGTACCTTTCATGTCATACAATGTACCTTTAATGTCATACAATGTTCCTTTCATGTCATACAATGTTCCTTTCATGTCGTACAATGTACCTTTCATGTTATACAATACATTTTCACCGTCTGACAACAAATATGTTTTCAATCTGCTGTCACATAGAGTTGTTTTCACTTGAAAAGTCATTGGGTTCATGAACATGGAGTTGCTGTCACTTGGAAGTCATAGGGCTGATGGACAAGGAGTTGGTGTCACTTGGAAGTCATAGGGTTGATGAACATGGAGTTGGTGTCACTTGGAAGTCAGTAGGTTGATGAACATGGAGTTGGTGTCACTTGGAAGTCAGTAGGTTGATGAACATGGAGTTGGTGTCACTTGGAAGTCAATAGGCTGATGGACATGGAGTTGCTGTCACTTGGAAGTCAATAGGCTGATGGACATGGAGCTAATGTTAATTGAAAGTCATTGGGTTGGTGGACATGAGGTGCTTTCACTTGAAAGCCACTAGGTTATTGACATGAAGATGCCGTCACCTGAAAGTCATTGGGTTGGTGGACATGAGGTGCTTTCACTTGAAAGCCACTAGGTTATTGACATGAAGATGCCGTCACCTGAAAGTCATTGGGTTGGTGGACATGAGGTGCTTTCACTTGAAAGCCACTAGGTTATTGACATGAAGATGTCGTCACCTGAAAGTCATTGGGTTGGTGGACAAGAAGTTGCTGTTACTTGAAAGTCATTGGGTGTGTAGACGTGCATGATGCTTATAGTAGGGAGTAAAGAAATTTTTGCAACTTTGATTAAGTTGCCATCTCCTTATCAGGAGAAAAAAGCAAAAACATTATATTCCTTTTAAAACACTGTTTTTTTTTCGACATGAAAACACTTTCTTCAAATATCCATCCAATTTAATTTTGAAATTAACAAATTTACCTGCTGAAATAAACAGTGTATGATACTTCCATACAACATCTGGACATTTCCTCGGTCACATCCCTGTAATGACAAATTTTAAAGAAATGTGAGATAGGACCACAATCAGAGAACTTACAGGCCAGACAATCATACCAACAGTACCAAAGATTGCTACATACCATCATTGTATCAGAACTTTAACCTTTCATATATACCACGTTGACCTTTATATATGATACCGACATTTGGTTATTAAGTAAAAATTCTGTCCAGTCATATTACAATTGATATCAATACAATTTTCAACAATTAAGTGCAATCAATGATTGCAAAACTCTGATGACAGCCATTGCAAAATTCCGCAGGGCACAACAGGCTCTCACACAAAAATTCTAAATCCAAACATCTAAGGAAGTGTAGTTTTTATCACCTTCAATTCATAAGTTTCATTAATAATGAGCTACAGATTAACTGATTTCTACATCTTAAAAGAAAATGTCCTCTATATACCAGAGACCTGGTATAACTCTTACCTTAAACTTCTCATTAAGTACAGACCTGAAATCACACGAAACAGATTTAATGCAACATTAAAACAAACCAATAATTCATACTTAAGATTGACAAAATGACAGCTTAATAATAACAAAAGACAAATGTTCATGGTTCGATCGATCGCGAGACCTTTGAGAAAGTATAGGGATCAAGATTAAGACTAGGTGATCAGTAAAGTAAGTGTATTCTAGCTCTGCTCCACTAAAAACACCCACCAACATCAGATATACAAGATCTAACATGAGTATTAAGCAAACATAATATTGAATTTTATTACAAAATCATGTTTTTCACATTTTCCAATTGCCTAAAATAGTGTGACATGATTCCAGATAAAAAGTCATACTGACCGGCCGTGCAATAAACCTGGTAAAAAATGCTGGTTAACTCAGGTGTTTCTAACAAGACCTGTTATACAGCATAGCTCGCCTCACAAATGTTTTTCAATAAATAATAAATAATGTCCAAAACATATAAAGAGCAGTTTTTTTCCAAATATTTCAGTTCAGCTCAGTGACTGGATAGTATAACTCCACAGGGACCCTAATGTCAAATATCAGTACCCGAGTACAATTATAAAGTGATGTATTATATACATTTCAACACTTGCATCAAAAACTTTCATTTTTCACAAAGTCCAAAATATGTCAAAAAGCAGGTTTTTTGCCCAATAAAATCTTTTAGTTCGACTCCAGAAGGGGATAGAATAATTATATATAACCCTGCAGGGACCCTAATACCAAATATCAATATGCCTTTCAACACTTGTACCAAAATGTTAATATTAGAAAACCAACGAGAACGCTGACGCAAGCTCTCCCTTTTCTTCAAAGAGACAAGCTAAAAATAGATCAGTTATGAATTACGGCCTTGGTATTGTCCAGCAGTGTAAAATATCTTGCATAGCTTTTGAAACATGATGAGCAATAACGTTTCATTATCTGATATATTAAATAACAGTTACAGTTACCAGGCATATTTAAAATTAATACAACTGAGCTACCTCCATTGAATTGTGGCATTTTGTGTAACAATCTAGCCACTAAAGAGAGCATTTAAATTGGATTGCCTGATATACCTTAACCAATTGGCATCGAGCAATCCAGGTGCCAATTGGCAATACCAAGGGGAAGCAATTAGCCTCTACCAACTATGTCAATTTGTCGAAATTAAATCAATTATCTGATAGATGGTAATTGTCAGGCCAAAACAAATTGGCTGGGTATGAACATTTTTACTAGGCCTTAACAAGCTTGCAATTCATTTGGAAATTATGAAAAAACACACAAAAATTCAGTTCAGAAATTCTCTATCAGTTGACCTGCAGCAAACAATAGAGGATGATTCTATTCCTAACAAAAGGAAATAAATTGCCATGTAACTTACTTTCTCATACAGAACACACCGGATACCACCGATGTCCCCGACAGAAGGCGATCAGGGTTCACGACTATCAGCCCAGATTTGTCTGTGATGTTGCAGGTCATTTGATCATCAAATTGACCAATCACATGCACCGTATCTCCTTCTGTGACGTGTGTATCATACCTGTCATGATAATTTTGATTGTAATATTCAAATTAAATTGTCAAGTAGTAACTTATCAATGATGTAGTCAAATTTCATTATCTCAAATCTGATAACTTGATGGCTCTAGATCTGGTTAACTTGAAGTAAAAAATCAGTCCTGACAGTAAAATTCAATACTAAATAAACTCTCCCTGACAGTAAAATTCAATACTAAATAAACTCTCCCTGACAGTAAAAATTCAATACTAAATAAACTCTGATACCTGGAATACTTCGGATATTTCAATTTTTTTTTTGATGTTTGGTTTGTTTTTGTTTAACGTCCTATTAACAGCCAGGGTCATTTAAGGACGTGCCAGGTTTTGGAGGTGGAGGAAAGCCGGAGTACCAGGAGAAAAACCACCGGCCTAGAGTCAGTACCTGGCATCTGCCCCATGTAGGTTTCGAACTCGCAACCCAGAGATGGAGGGCTAGTGATAAAGTGTCGGGACACCTTAACCACTCGGCCACCGCAGCCCCATTTTTTTATGACTGCACTGATATCAAGATAACAAAGTTTGACAGTGTTTATAATAAACCTCTCTGACATTGTGCAGTTAAAGATTTGAGATATGAGGTACAACTAAAGGGTTGCGGATCATAAAATCATCTACCGTATTTGCCCCAAATTAGCGGATCATAAACTCATTACCGTATTTGCCCCAATTAGTGACCCTCCCCTTATTAGCTCCCCTCCTCTTTCCGGTGGAGAAATTGAAATTATAAAGATGCCCCTCCTAATTTTGAAACAACTCAAAATAGTCATATTACTTACATTTTATATGTAAAGACTTCAGTTAAGAGATCAAAGATAGAATAATCTTGAATATCACAATTCCTCAAACTTTTTTCTTAGCGAATTTTTAGACTTTTTGTCCATAGTATGGGTTTAGTTACCTTAATAAGCCGCCCCTCTGGTACCATTTTTTAAGCACAATGGGTGTTAATTATGGCAAATATTGTAAGTATATTATGGAACTAGACAACATCTTTAATTTGAACATTTTTTACTCTCTGAAATCACCAAAAAGATTAATATCAAGGTCACTTGATTATCTAATATAAATTAATAATTGTTATCACCCATACATGCTAGAAATAAGCCAGATATATTCCTAAGCTTCTGAATAAGAAGACGCCATTGACATATTTGACTGCGTGACCTTCAATGAAAATCAAGGTCATTTTATTGGAAGATGTACAATTTTTATATTCCCTCCGACCAAGCTATATATAGCTACTGTCCTATTAGTACTATTCTAAGCTTAATGGTTGTGAATATGTCTCTTAACATAAAATGACATGTTAATGATCATTTTGGCTTTTGATAGAGATCTAAGTGAATAATTGCTTAAATGTATCTGAATACCCACAACTACATCTCATTACTGATAGTTAAACCCATCTGATTCCACTCAACAACATGACACTACTGCATGGCTGAAATGGTAAATGTTCATACCAAAAGCCTCCTCAGAACATCATACCATTGTCAAATTTCTTTAACCATGAAAACAAGAGGATCAGAGAAAAGGATATTCAAGCAACCATGGCGAAATACTCTCATTTAAATATAATTTCCTATTTTTTAGCTGTTTCTCCTAACAATGTTTCAACCAAATGTGGACCAAATGCTGTCCTTCTTAAAGAAAAAACGAGATTGAACATTTTTTTCTGCTATATTTCCTTTATTGGGATCACCTGACCCTCAGACACCAGAGAAGTCAATTTCTCTGTTTATACAACATTGGATCTCAACAATGCTCCAGACCAGGGGCCGCGGTGGCCGAGTGGTTAAGGTGTACCGACACTTTATCACTAGCCCTCCACCACTGGGTTGCGAGTTCGAAACCTACGTGGGGCAGTTGCCAGGTACTGACCGTAGGCTGGTGGTTTTTCTCCGGGTATTCCGGCTTTCCTCCACCTCCAAAACCTGGCACGTCCTTAAATGACCCTGGCTGTTAATAGGACGTTAAACAAAAACAACCAAACAAAAACAAACCAGACCAAATTTAATCAAAATCCATTCATTCTATCATGACGAGTAGCGTTTACCTCTATTTCCCCTATTGGGCTCCACCCTTTTAGCCCCATGGGAGCTACACCTTCCATTTATACAACATCAGATCTCCTTTGCCTAATAATGCTCAAGATCAAATTTTCATCAGAATCAGTCATTCATGACTAGTCCTGATTTAAACGATTTATCTAATTTCCCTTATTGTGCCTAAGCTCAGCCCAGGGCAGCCACACCCTTCTTTTATACAGGATTGGATCTCATGTCCCCAATAATGCACCAAATTTCACCAAAATGAATTCAGGCACTCAGGACTAGTAGTGATTTAAAGAAAATGTTGACAGACAGCGGACGGACAACGGACAGACAATAGACACTGTGCCATCACCTTCGGGCCAAAATGCATTTTAATTACGTTAAAATTATACGATGAGAAGATTAAAAGTGAAATGTTTTCCTACCAAAAGCCTTCAAGGATGCAAGTCCTTGCAATTTTCTCAGCAAAGTCTTCAAGCTCCAAAGTAACGGTGTCTCTGAAAATTTAACATAAATCTGTGGTAAATACAAATCAGTATTAATTATAAATGTATTAAAATCAATCAATTAAATCATTATGCATCATTGATTACAGAAAACGTCTTATTGACAGAGACAAGAAATTTAAGATAATTTTATTAGCTTGTCAAACAGTGTATATGGTCACACTGGTTGGAAGAATAGAGGAAACCTGGCCATGGTGTCTTTTACTTTAATCTTTCAGTAAGAGGTGGGCGATACATTATATACACAAAACACGGCCTGTTCATTTATGCGGGCACACTGATTCAATTACTGCACAGATTAATGTAATATTTCATACATAGATCTCGATGGACCTGCAAGTAAAACATGTTAAGAAGGAAAAGATCCTCACGTTGTCTATTCTTTGAAATAATAGACCGTGTGATCGAATCTAGGCCTCAACCAGTCCATGATTTGAAATGATAGACTGAACCTCAACTGTTAGAAGGCTTCAACCAGTCCATTATTTCAAACATTAGACAGCTTTCGGACATTCTCCTTTACATACAGGCATTGAAATTCTTTAGCAAGTCTGGTCTGAAAACAACTTCATGAAGTCCATCCTTATTTCATAAACAAATAACTCTGGTCCAACCTGTCTAACCATGATAAAACAAAAATGGCCAGTTCCTCAGTCAGTTTTATTCATTTTAAGGATACAGAAGAAAACCAAAACAGAAATGCTTTCTTCGTCGTGACATTTGCGACTTTCTTCTTTGTCTTCATTTATCATATTTGCAATGGCTGACATCTTGTTTTATTTATTTCTATTTTCTAGAACGATGAAACTTTTGCCATACACATGTACAGCAAAATGACTCAAAATGAATAATCATTATGCCAATTACAATCAGCCAACCAGCTCTCTTAAAATGAAATAAGAGAATTTCAAAAATTTTAAAGTCAGACCTGCTTCTGTTCACATTCTTCACAGTATGGCGACCAAAGTGGACACAGGGTGGATGTTCGTCACAGCTGTAAAAATATATAGCTATTGTACAGTTACGTGTAGACAAGTTCATAACCAATGCATCAAATAGCATAATGTTAAGCCTTGTATAATACTGACAACATGAATTATGTACAGGGGATCCTGAAATCCTTAAGAATACAACACACAAAATATAAAAAAATATTTCAAACAAAAAACTATTTTCTTTTTTCTCACTCAAAATTTGTGATTTTTTAAAAAACATTTTTGGAACTTATCCAAATGTTTATAGCTAATTTTAGATTGTTACCTTTTATTTCAGCTAAGAAACAAATCTTTAATTTCCAGTAAGAGATATAGGCTAATTTGTTCCTTTGTTTTTTTTTTCAAATGCTTAATATAATGAGCATAGTAAATAATATTTCAAAATAAATGCTCTTACCTTAATATTATGCATAATGATATTGATAAATACATTTGAATAAATATAGTGTATATATAGCAGTCTTTAAAAAAAATACTATTTACAGATTTAAAAAAAAATGTAACTTACTGTTCAGATTGAGCATTTGGTTTGTCTTTAAATGGAGTCAGCTGGTCAAACTCTTCACACAGCTCCTGGCTATCACCCTGGGTAGGGACATCTTCAATCTCCATCTCACTTTCTTGTTCACTTGAATGTTTGACTGACATCTGACTAGGAAACTCATTAATATTCTGAGTTGCTCGAATGTTTTTAGGATCTGGGGTCACACATCTCTGGATGCTAGGGGTCAAAGGTTGAGGGGTCATACACCTCTTGGGTTCAGGAGTCAAGCATTGCATCATTAGATCTAATCCACAGTCACTTTCCATTATTTCATCTGATAAAGCCTTTCCTGATACTCTTTCTATATTTTCTTTTGATTTCATTTTCACAACACTTGAAGTTTTTTTCAATTTAGGTATAACAGGCGTGAAGAGTTCTGAACTTTGACCTGCATTGTCTGAACAGATACCAGTGTTTTTATTGTCTGACCCTTCACTAACACAGGTATGGACTCCACTGTCTAAGTCATCAAAATACTGAAGTTCTTCCTCTGTGAAGGAGATGTCTGATGACAGAGACCTACAATTTTAGATGTACAAGGTTTAATAAATCATCACCACAATGATGTCAGCATGGGTTACAATGAGTTAAACCTGGGTCACAGAGTCAACATGGGTCATCGTGAGGTCAGTGTATGTCATGATCAATATGGGCCACAATGAAGTCAACATAGTTCCAAATGCAGTCAGTATTTGTCACAAGGTCAGCATGGGTCACAACAAGGTCAGAATGGAGCATAAGGTCGAAATGAGTCACAGTGACGACAGAATTGGTCACAAGGTCAGCATGGGTCATGAACACAAGGCCAACATGCATTGGTCACAGTGAGTTCAGCATGGGTCACAACAAGGTAAGAATGGAGCATAAGGTCAACATGAGTCACAGTGACGACAGAATTGGTCACAAGGTCAAAATGGGTCACAATCAACATAATCACCAACAAAGCTATTATGGGTTGTAATGATATCGCAATAAGGTCAGTGCAGGGGCCACAAGGTCAAAACAGGTCACAATGATGTCATCATTGACATTGGTCACAATGAGGTCAGCATGCATATGGGTCACAATGAGGTCAGCACGGATTATCACGAGGAATACCTTAACTCTAGTTCTGTCAGCAACAAATCTAAATGCAAATGTCATTGCCTCCTCTTCCAGAAGAGGGCCTAGCAACACAACTTTGGCAGGTGAAACAAAATTACATGTAACTCTCAATGAAAGACAACAAGTGTTATTATTAATGTTGTCTAACTTACCTACAGCTGGCATCAACAGATTTCCGTTGTTTGTATGCTCCAGACTGCCTCTTCTTTAGTCTGGGATGTGATACCACCTGAGTGCTTCCATACTGAACTGACTGCTGATGACCTCTATCCATCCCCTTCACTCCAACCTTATCTTCACTCTTCCTTGCGATGGAGTCTGCCTTGCCTGCTATCTGGTTCAGTGAGCCCGGCGATTTCTCCACACATTTCGGGTCACCTGGTAACATCACGCCTACATTCACTTTACTTTCTGTAGTAACTGGGGATTTTTTCTCAAATTTTGATTGATGACTTGGAGTAGTTTCCATTTCTTGCAGTATTTCTCCTAAAATGTTGTCAGATTTCACTCCGTTACATGCATTCTTGTTATGAGATTTCTTTGATCTGCTCAAACCCATCTGGTATCCAAGCTGTTGGGATAAATTTGTCGAGTCTTTATTACAGGTTTTTTTCATTGATGATTTATTTTGATAATCTTCTTTTGATTTAACACTGGTTTTTCTTTCAGTTTCAGATCCTGCTTTGTCTAAAATACATTTACTGGACACAAACTCAGATGTAGAAAGTTGCAATTTTTTCTTCACTTTTTCCTTTTCACTTATACATCCTGCTTTCTCTACCATCATGTTCTCTTTACCATTGTCTTCCTCCATGAGTTCTTCAAAAATCTGACCTTGTGTTTTCCCAGAAACATTTCTTTTAGCATCAGGAGAAAGCCCTGACTTACTCATCCTCTTAATGGAAGGAATGTCTGAATCATAAATCTTCACAGGTGTTTGCGATGGGTTAAAATCTTCCTTTTCAGCAAAAACATTTTCTGTTATATTGTCATCAGAATTGTCTTCTTGTAAACAATGCTCTGAGTTACCCCCCTTTGCTTGCTCTTCAACACCTTGTCCCTGATCAAGCTCTTTTGAACTTTTTTCTGTCACTTCTGACATTACACAAGAACTTACATTTTTAGAATCACATTTTTCTTGTTGTGCAAAATACAGGTCGACTAAGTCTCCCTCTCTCTCTGGGTCGTCTTTATCATCCTCAATTTCACAGTCTTCAATTTTATCACAAGAATTTCCAGACAGGTTTGTCTCTAGAGTTTTCGGATTAAAATCTACTGAAACAGATAGAAGACTTTTTTTGGCCTTGGAAAGCGCATGCTTCACAGTCTTTGTAGGCTTTACCCGAGGAATAAGACCAGCTGGTTTCGACAAGTTTGATGACCCTGTCAAGAAACTACGACAATATATTTTCTTTCGTTGGTGAACCTTTGATTGGCTGTTGTCAGGTGTATCAGGAATAAGGATGTCACAACTTGTGTTAAGATTGCTTGCCTCTGTACTCTGAGAAACCTGCTTTGGACTTGGGCTATACAATACCTGAGTTTCTGGAATAATAATGACATCTTGATCCTCACCAGCCCCAGAAATACCCTCTGCTGATTGGTCAGTCTTGACCTTTGACTCTGAATGATGGTCCTTTGGATTCTTCCCATCTGCTATGACAGGTTTCTTTAACGAGAGTTTACTAGATGATGATGATTTCCAAGCTCGGTGAACAAAACAGGATCCTTGGCTGTAGGAGGTCCAGCCTGTTTGAGTAATGTAAAATGATACTTAACAAAAACAGTGCACGTCAGAATGATACAGTAATACTGGGTCATGAATTTTATAGAATTTAAAGATTTTGAGGAAAGTGAGTGGCATTTTTAAGGATACAATTTTGCCAATTTTGGAAATTTCAGTAAGATTTTCATCAAAAATTTCATCATGAAATTTGATTTGTATGTCTATTAATGCTTCTAGGTTATATCATATAGATATATGTACATATGAAAAATGAATAACTTCAAAAAAAATCTGTTGATATCCTAAGCTCTTTCACAGCTGTTCAAATACTGCTCTTCAATTAACTGCTTTGCAATGGAACTAAAAAATAGCTTTTGAACAGTTGCAAAAGTGCTTCGGATATCAACAGATAAATTTTGAAACTATTCTTTATTTTTTTAACTCCTTCACAAGGACAGTTCATGCCTTATCTTATATATAAACATGTAATTACAATAATTCCCCTTCATCAGCTAGGTTCCCATTTTGTTTCAAAATGTAAGTGTGAACCAGTGCGAATGTACACTAGTTACAAATTAAAATCTGAATGTGTTGACTTTATCTACTTTATACCATAAAATGATTCAGGTTAGATTTTTCATTGTTTCAATATATCTAGATTTGTAGTAAACATTTTGATGGACACCTCTGATAGAACAAAGTCACTTCTAACAGTTGATTGACCTGCCCGACAATATATTATCATTTGCTTTTTTGTCGCGTTTATTGCCCTGTTAACAGCCAGGTCATTTTGAGGCGGGGTCTCCTTGTAGTAGTTGGTGACTACCTCAATGAAAAACATACGGAAGGCCCATCCCATGCTATCCAGGACAATTAAGGTAAAGTATCTTGCCCAAGGACACAACCACGACTACACAGACTGGTCTGTTTCTTAGCTTCTCCAAAAACTCAAAATGACTTGGGTATTGAGCTGATTGAGTAACCAAGTGTGTTTTTACCTTAAAGAAGCTGGATATCTTTGACTGCTGCACTGGATCTTCCTGAAGATAGAAATTTATTGCTACGATTCAGAGTATTTCTTATCGTCACTTATTTCAGGAGAATCAACAAGTATACTGTGAGTCACAATAGCTAGTGTTTGTTTAAGTTGAATTCCAGTTTAATAGGGAGCTCAAAGCCAGGTTTTTTTCAGGTGAGAGGCCAGAACAGACATGTCTGGCATGCACAGGGTGAATGAATTCGAAGATTATTGTTCTCATACAGCAAGGATAAGGCCCATGTAGGTAAACATGTAGTTACTCACATGAGTCTTACATGTAGTTTTACTCACATATGTGTCTTACATGTAGTTACTCACATATGTCTTACATGTAGTTACCCACATATGTCTTACATGTAGTTACTCACATATGTGTCTTACATGTAGTTACCCACATATGTCTTACATGTAGTTACTCACATATGTGTCTTACATGTAGTTACTCACACATATGTCTTACATGTAGCTACCCACATATGTGTCTTACATGTAGTTACTCACATATGTGTCTTACATGTAGTTACTCACATGTGTCTTACATGTAGTTACTCACATATGTGTCTTACATGTAGTTACTCACATATATATGTGTCTTACATGTAGTTACTCACATATATATGTGTCTTACATGTAGTTACTCACATATGTGTCTTACATGTAGTTACTCACATATGTGTCTTACATGTAGTTACTCACACATGTGTCTTACATGTAGTTACTCACATATGTGTCTTACATGTAGTTAATCACATATATATGTGTCTTACATGTAGTTACTCACATATATATGTGTCTTACATGTAGTTACTCACATATGTCTTACATGTAGTTACTCACATATGTGTCTTACATGTAGTTACTCACATATGTGTCTTACATGTAGTTACTCACATATGTGTCTTACATGTAGTTACTCACATATGTGTCTTACATGTAGTTACCCACATGTCTCACATGTAGCTACCCACATGTGTCTTACATGTAGTTACTCACATATGTGTCTTACATGTAGTTACTCACATGTGTCTTACATGTAGTTACTCACATATGTGTCTTACATGTAGCTACCCACATGTGTCTTACATGTAGTTACTCACATATGTCTTACATGTAGTTACTCACATATGTGTCTTACATGTGATTACCCAAATGTGTCTTACATGTAGTTACTCACATATCTGTGTCTTACATGTAGTTACTGACATATGTGTCTTACATGTAGTTACTCACATATGTGTCTTACATGTAGTTACTCACATATGTCTTACATGTAGTTACTCACATATGTCTTACATGTAGTTACTCACATATGTCTTACATGTAGTTACCCACATATGTATCTTTCATGTAGTTACTCACATATGTGTCTTACATGTAGTTACTCACATATGTGTCTTACATGTAGTTACTCACATATGTGTCTTACATGTAGTTACTCACATGTGTCTTACATGTAGTTACTCACATATCTGTGTCTTACATGTAGTTACTCACATATGTGTCTTACATGTAGTTACTCACACATGTCTTACATGTAGTTACTCACACATGTCTTACATGTAGTTACTCACACATGTGTCTTACATGTAGTTACTCACATATGTGTCTTACATGTAGTTACTCACACATGTGTCTTACATGTAGTTACTCACATATGTGTCTTACATGTAGTTACTCACATATATATGTGTCTTACATGTAGTTACTCACATGTGTCTTACATGTAGTTACTCACATGTGTCTTACATGTAGTTACTCACATATGTGTCTTACATGTAGTTACTCACATATGTGTCTTACGTGTAGCTACTCACATATGTGTCTTACATGTAGTTACTCACATGTGTGTCTTACATGTAGTTACTAACATATATATGTGTCTTACATGTAGTTACTCACATATGTGTCTTACATGTAGTTACTCACATATGTGTCTTACATGTAGTTAATCACATATATATGTGTCTTACATGTAGTTACTCACACATGTGTCTTACATATAGTTACTCACATATGTGTCTTACATGTAGTTAATCACATATATATGTGTCTTACATGTAGTTACTCACATATATATGTGTCTTACATGTAGTTACTCACATATGTCTTACATGTAGTTACTCACATATGTGTCTTACATGTAGTTACTCACATATGTGTCTTACATGTAGTTACTCACATATGTGTCTTACATGTAGTTACTCACATATGTGTCTTACATGTAGTTACCCACATGTCTCACATGTAGCTACCCACATGTGTCTTACATGTAGTTACTCACATATGTGTCTTACATGTAGTTACTCACATGTGTCTTACATGTAGTTACTCACATATGTGTCTTACATGTAGCTACCCACATGTGTCTTACATGTAGTTACTCACATATGTCTTACATGTAGTTACTCACATATGTGTCTTACATGTGATTACCCAAATGTGTCTTACATGTAGTTACTCACATATCTGTGTCTTACATGTAGTTACTGACATGTGTGTCTTACATGTAGTTACTCACATATGTGTCTTACATGTAGTTACTCACATATGTCTTACATGTAGTTACTCACATATGTCTTACATGTAGTTACTCACATGTGTCTTACATGTAGTTACTCACATATGTGTCTTACATGTAGTTACTCACATGTGTCTTACATGTAGTTACTCACATATGTGTCTTACATGTAGCTACCCACATGTGTCTTACATGTAGTTACTCACATATGTCTTACATGTAGTTACTCACATATGTGTCTTACATGTGATTACCCAAATGTGTCTTACATGTAGTTACTGACATATCTGTGTCTTACATGTAGTTACTGACATATGTGTCTTACATGTAGTTACTCACATATGTGTCTTACATGTAGTTACTCACATATGTCTTACATGTAGTTACTCACATATGTCTTACATGTAGTTACTCACATATGTCTTACATGTAGTTACCCACATATGTATCTTTCATGTAGTTACTCACATATGTGTCTTACATGTAGTTACTCACATATGTGTCTTACATGTAGTTACTCACATATGTGTCTTACATGTAGTTACTCACATGTGTCTTACATGTAGTTACTCACATATCTGTGTCTTACATGTAGTTACTCACATATGTGTCTTACATGTAGTTACTCACACATGTCTTACATGTAGTTACTCACACATGTCTTACATGTAGTTACTCACACATGTGTCTTACATGTAGTTACTCACATATGTGTCTTACATGTAGTTACTCACACATGTGTCTTACATGTAGTTACTCACATATGTGTCTTACATGTAGTTACTCACATATATATGTGTCTTACATGTAGTTACTCACATGTGTCTTACATGTAGTTACTCACATGTGTCTTACATGTAGTTACTCACATATGTGTCTTACATGTAGTTACTCACATATGTGTCTTACGTGTAGCTACTCACATATGTGTCTTACATGTAGTTACTCACATGTGTGTCTTACATGTAGTTACTAACATATGTGTCTTACATGTAGTTACTAACATATGTGTCTTACATGTAGTTACTCACACATGTGTCTTACATGTAGTTACTCACATATGTGTCTTACATGTAGTTACTCACATGTCTTATATGTAGTTACTCACATATGTGTCTTACATGTAGTTACTCACATATGTGTCTTAAATGTAGTTACTCACATATGTGTCTTACACCTGGCTACACATCCCCCTTTATAAAATGACTTCCAGCATTTTCCAAGTGATTCAATACAATTATTCTTCTCTTACAGATATTGCTTAACTATATAGGCACTGTGTTTGGTCTAGATTCTTCTGGAATCAACTTATTATACTACCTGAAATAGATTTTTTTCTATTTAGACAACAAGAGGTCCATGGGGCCTTATCGCTGACTTGGATAATTCAGTGATTATAGCAGAGCACTCTGAAGTTATATATTTTCCCCATTTTTAGATCTGCCTCTCAGTACCAAGTATTTCTGTCTATTTCTTTTTCTTTAACTAAATTTAGTGTTCTTGGTCCAAAGAAAATTCAAAGCAAACTAGAATACTGACAGGTCATCAAAGGCCACGTCGTGTGGCTACATATATATAGCCCCTTACATTTTTCAAGGGGCCATCTGCCTTTATCGCTGAGATTTAGTTTGAAATTTAACATTTGGACTTTAAAAGCAATCAAGTAGGAAGAGGACTATACATTAGACATGTACTCAATGTTTATACAAAGTTTATTCCCCACCTAAGGATTCTTCTACCCAAATATTGTCAAAATCCTTAAATATTTATACAAAATTGATTCCCTACCAAACGATTTTTCTAACCAGATATTGGCAAAATCCTTTAGTTTCTGCAGAAGAAGTTTAAAGACTTCTTTTAAAAAATTGTTCATATTTTGGAATCCCCTATTGGGGCCAGGTCCATGGGGGCAGACCAGCCATTTATATAAAATTGGCTCTCCTTCACCTAAGAATGCTTCAGAACAAGTTGGGTCAAAATCCACCAAATCATTTTTGGCTAGTAGTGACTTTTAGGGAGGTGAGCTAAAATACTTGACAATTATGTAAATCACTCGATAGTATGTCTAAGTGGCCATGAATCATGTGCAAACTACATTTATGATTATGATATTTTCATAAAATATGGTTACAGCAAACATGTAAAAGTATATTTACAGTGTTAATAGTTAGAGGTTTGATTATCTGCAGGGCTTTTTACACTATCACAGCCCAGACAGTGGGAGACACTCATACTTACGCCAACTTTACGTTGTTTCAGTTTCGTCGTTTTTCCCATCTTATTAAACGTGATGATTGCTGACCAAGGCAAGGTCAAGCTTCGAGTCCGTCAAAGGTTGGTATTCTCATCATTAAGTCATGTCTATAAAACAAAATCAGAAGGTTACTAAATAATTATACAAATGATATCATATAATATCAAAACAAATAAAGAATTCAAGGGTTAATTCTATTTCTTTCACAAGAAAACAAGTAATATTAACATACAAAGTACGCTGATAATTAATTATACTTTTTACACGTACATCACTCATCATAATGATATTGATACATGTATGATATATATCAATTTTACATGTAAATTGTGAGCAGGATGCATGACTGGCCCAATATTTTAGCAGAATATTTTGTTTGACGACATCTGTAGTAGGGGTAAGGATAAATATTGAATAGTATTGAACTTAATTCTTTCATTTATTTTTTTCACTGTTTTGACAGATTGGTAAAAAACTCCATAAAAAAGTTAGAAGTCTCAATTTTGTGAAATAACTTTATATTAAATAAAAAAATAATTACATATTATGATTATATGTGCCTTATATTGGTTCAACAAGCCCATGGGGTGCCATGCATGCCTGATCATGGATTCAGTAATAATTTATATAATATTCTGTCTATAATTTCACATGCAAAGAAAAAAGCAAAATACACATAACCAAAAATCAATAGTTGGACTTTTCTTTATAATTGATTACAGTAAGTGCTGCTGATTTATGTATAAGGCATCAGTGGATAGTCAAAATGTCATGCCAAAATTTTACATATCAGAGGATTGCTTTCATAAAAGTTTAACAGGTCATACACAATATTAATTATATACCTATAATTATAGGCCTTCTGATGTCAATTTCAGATGACATAAAAATCAGTGAAAATCAGCAAAAAACAACAACCCAAAACTGTTCAAGAACAGTTGATTTTATTAAAGCAATATATTTTGAGGTGTGGTCATCGATCTAATATACTAAAATCCTAAATTTTATGTTTTATAAGGTATACAATCACAAAATACAGTACAGCTAGTTGTCTTACAAACATAGCGACTGTCTTGACTTGATCTGTATGTCCCCAAGTTACCCAATCTGTCCTGCATGGGAATTTATCATAGGCATGCATGTACACTTGGTTAATCTGGACTACAGGGGTTTGATTCGTAACAAACGATACAATATTGATATTCAAGATGGGCCACACATCTAAAATCCCTATATGGGAAAACCAGGACCTTTTATATCATTAAAAGGCAACCATAATGTTAACTAGAAATGAACTTTGTTTAAACACAAATTGTAGAATACTTATTGAGTCCAGTGTAGAGGAACTTATTCTGTTCCTGTTAGTGCATTGGAAAATAACAGTAAACACTAAAACAGTGAAAACTAATATAAGAATATATATTTCTTAAACGGACAACTCTGATAAGTGATCAAAATTACACTATCCTGCTGTCTCAGGGTCTTGCCATCGGAAAACGGACCATATAGTCATGCACTGCTACAGCACATGGGCATGTCTAGTCTTGTGTTAAAAAAATAGCCAGAAATACCTACTCAGTAGCAGTACTAGTATATATAAAGGGATTCTGGCTATATTTCTTAATATAAGACGAGACATGCCCCTGTGTATACGTAGCTATATATATGTCCCTGGATTATGGTTGAGAATGTTATTCACACTTTCTGTTAAACAATTACAGCCAATTCTACGTGTAAAAAAGAAAGTGAAAGAAGTAGTCTGCATAAACAGAATTTCACAGTTTCTCGGGCATCACCTGTGTTGTTTACCATTTTTTTTTTTGCAAAGGCCGCCAAACCATTAAATGCGTCTTCACACCTAAAGAGTTCCAACTCGGCTGTTTAATACTTTAAGGCTTCTCATCCTGGCAATCCTAGTGGTATAATTTAGGAAAATCTCAATATTTCGTATACAATTTAAATCATTTAAGTTCACAAAATAAATGTTAATGATGAATTATGACAGAGTTATCACCATAATCGATATCATATAGGCATAATGTTATGTAAAACATGAAGAAGCAAAAACCCATCGAACGCACCTGGTACTTAATTTTTAAGCGTAAATCTGACATCGACAAAACATAATCCGGGCCCAGAGACGTTTGTAATGACAAGCTAGTGTTGAGTGATATGTGGTGAAACGTCAGTTATAATATGTGTTTCGATTAGGATTTCATCGAAAACTTCTTGGAGGGGTAAGTTATATCATTCTGATGATGTTAATTCATGATATGATCCGTTCAAGTTAGTGACTCATTCTTCATCGGTTCGCAATGCCATACAAACCGACACGTGTTTGACAGTTGTCAATCGAACTGTCATTTGGCAACTGATTCAAATGATATGAATAGGCCTACAACTAGTCTCAAGAGATCGGTTTATATCTAGTATCTATATATTCAGTTAAATATATAATCAAAATAAAATGTTCAGGGCAGTATTTCTGTAATATGATGCAATGATAATGCGGAACTTGATTATTTTGTTAAACCATAGGAGTTACACATTCTCGGTAATTTTCTTCATCGTGAAGTATGATTCCATTTAATAAGGAATAAAGGTGTATACCATTTATTTATGTTTATACTCTATGATTCACCAGAATTTGATTTAACTAATATTTTGTTGGGAAGTACATTTAACTACGAATTGTCAAACAAAACAATGTTGCATATTTCAGACTCACAAATTTAAGATTTTTAGTTCATCTGAGACAAAGTCCCAATTGACTTTATATATTGCTATCGCCTTTTGTCCGGCATGCTTTGTCCATCATAAACAATTTACATTTTCCAGTTGTTCTCAATAACCAACTGGCCCAGGGCTCGGCTAACTGTACATTAAGGCCAATGGGCCTCTTGTTATATCAAATGTTTAAAATATACTACTGTATTAGGGTGCGACGAATCACCGAAACGGACCGAAACGGACCGAATCGGACCGAAACGGACCGAATCGGACCGAAACGGACCGAAACGGAACCGAAACGGATCTATCAATAGGGATGAATAGCCAATAAATGTCATTTTATAAGAATGAAATACCTCTTATATTATTTATAATCAAACTGGAACGGGAATAAAAGTATACTTTGCGTTTTCATATATATATATATATATATTGTAACCATATAAATTACTTTGCGACCTCGTGCACATTAATCGTCAGAACTTGATGATTATGACCAGCAACATTTTGTTCAATTTATTTGATATTCATAATGTAATTTTCTATCATAACTTCTTACTAATTTACTAACAGAAACAAGAATGTAGGTTGGGTGTTCATGTTGTGCTAATCTATCTTGCTACCATATCCCTTAATACCAATATGATTCTTTATCAAACTCCTGTCTTCATGTTCATTAATCGTTAAGAAATTATGATTATATAAATAATAGCATTCATTGCTGGCGACAATAGTGCAACTGTCTTTTCATATTTATTTTTTTGTAGCGAGAAAATAGAAATGTAGTGTAAAAAAACACGGTACACGCTGTTAAACAAATGGTTATTTGTAGATCATTATTGACATAATGAAACAGAACAGTTACAGTATAAAACATTTCTGTTGGCCGTATCAGTTTTGTTTGATACATAATGGAAAGAAGACAAAGAAAGCAACTCAAAAGTGTAACGTTTTAATATAAAAAGTCAACAAAAATGCAACAATATAAATATGGTATGAATAGTGTATACAAAAAACATGTACATGTATCTAAAATTTATAAAAAATGTATAACATAATTATGTATAAATAAATAAAATTGTAAATATTGGAATTTGTATATATGTACATGTTGTGAAAGCATCAGCTACACATTGCGTGCACCCAGGGCTTGGGATCGCGGACCCTGCTTTCTTAAGCCCCATTTTATTTTATTTATTGCATTAATTAATTATTGTTTTATATTAAGACATTTAAAATCTAGGCTATATAAATTACACATATATTTGAAATATCAATAATTGAGATATGATGTGTGCGTGACTATTTTTTTCAAAATAACTTTAAAAAAATTGCACAGACCATGTACTGTATAACAGTGCAAATGACGATATGAGAATTAGTTTACAATTACTCGGTGTATGGAAAAATACTTGTAATGCTATGGTTTATTTAGAGCTAGGTAGATATCCATTGACATTATTAAGGAAATGAAGAATTTTTAAATATTGGATAAAAGAAATAAACACTGATAATTGTATTTTAAGATCATGTTATAAAGACATGTTAGAGCATAATAACAAATGGGTATTAAATATCAAGAACGAATTATATATAATAGGCCTAGGCTATATATGGCAAACAGAAAATATTGACAATATTTCTTACATCGTGTGTTTTGTCTGATGTCAATGTTATGTAAAATTTATATATTACAATGTATGTACATGTATATGATACTGATGAATCGGAAATCAATAAAGAACTTGAACATTAGTGTAGGTATTGTTGCACAATAGATCAAAACACAGATCTTTCACTGTAAAACAGTGCACCTGACGAGGTGAGAAGCTGTGAATTTTTCTAAAGAATCGGAAAGCAATAAAGAACTTGAACATTAGTGTAGGTATTGTTGCACAATAGATCAAAACACAGATCTTTCACTGTAAAACAGTGCACCTGACGAGGTGAGAAGCTGTGAATTTTTCTAAAGAATCGGAAATCAATAAAGAACTTGAACATTAGTGTAGGTATTGTTGCACAATAGATCAAAACACAGATCTTTCACTGTAAAACAGTGCACCTGACGAGGTGAGAAGCTGTGAATTTTTCTAAAGAATCGGAAATCAATAAAGAACTTGAACATTAGTGTAGGTATTGTTGCACAATAGATCAAAACACAGATCTTTCACTGTAAAACAGTGCACCTGACGAGGTGAGAAGCTGCGAGTGTTTCTACGGGTACTGAGTTCTCATTTTCTTTTGAGCTACTGTCACTGTCCGTTCTGTCTTGTGTCGTTTTCTTTGTCCCGGTTTTTTCCCCAGTGTTTTAGGTAGTCTACACTTCAATTGTCCGTCTGTAGATGTTGCTACCCCCTCCCTCATCAGACCGCGCTTGACTTTGTTTACCAGTCTGTCTTTCTGGTCAGCGGTCAGTGATGCCCATCTAATTTTGTCTGTCCTGTATCGTCCTAACTGTTCAGTCAGTCTATACTGTCCCGTACACATGATGGCTCTCCTGAGATCTTTGTATTGCACTTGTATCAGAGAATGTACAGATTCTACAAAATCAACTAACGGCTTTGACTTCCAATCTACTAAATGTTTCAAAATATGGTTAATTGATTCACAATTATTGTTTGTCCATTGCTTTGATATGTTGCCTAATCGTTGAGGTTCATTGACTTTTTCTTTTAAGAGAGGTTTTAGTCTATTTTCAAAGTAATTAACGAAATCAGGAGAGACCGACTGGCACATAGTCTGGAGTTCGTCACTCCTTTCGTCAAACGTGATCGAGTCGTCAGCGTCCGTCACACCATCATGTCCGAAAATGTCGTTTAACAGTCGGCTACGGTCACTTTTGTTTATTCCTAAATTTGTCATTTTGTCCAAAGTATTCTGACGTAAATGCCGGGTACAAAGCACGTGAGTCGAGTCTGAGAATATGTTCGTTATAGCTTTTTTCATGGCCTGTTCGTCATCTGTCCCAATCACTAATTTACTAAGGTCAGTACCTGTCAGTTTGATTTTCAGATGTGAAAAAAAAGCACTGTACGTCTCAAAGTCGCTGCTGTCATGGATGAACATAGGTCCGAAAAAGAGCGGTGGTTCACCGGTGTTTGGTTTTTCTAATGATAAATGTTTAAAACAAGACGCTGTCACGTGCATGTCACACAAGTTAAATGTCTTGTCAAAACCCCATACAGTTTGCCCTGAACAGCACAAATTCTTAATGTCTGTCAGTTGTTCGTCCGTATACAGTATGACTGATGGGGTCTTACCGTGGTCATGTAGTACCTGTCGTACCAAAGGATGTCCTTCACGAACCATGTCCTGCAAGTGTACAAAGTGGTCAGCGATATTTTGTCGGTTTGTGAACTGTCCGTTAGTCTTTCTCTCTTTCACTTTGTCATTCCGTTTCTTGTCCCTAACCTGTCTAGGATTACTTGGTCCTGTCGTGTCGTCATATTTCAGGTTCAACTTTCGGTAAACGTCCAACGGTTTCATAGTCTTGCCTAACTCACCCATTTCTGTCATGACATGATCGTCAGTCCTAACAAACCCGTCAGTCTGTTGCGAGTTGCCATGCGGCAATAATCCCGGAAACTTCCCCAAGTATTCGACTACAGCACAGTCTTTGTCGGATTGTCCCAATGAGCCTACCCATGTCACCCTTTTCTTATATGTCTTGTCTGCTTTCAGTGTGGTGTAATATCTTTGTAATATTACAATCAAATCTTCAGGAGGGCTAGGTTCTATGGGTATGTACTGTCGCTCTTTGTTCACAACCTTCTCTGTACAATAAACCCCCTTTCTAACAAAGATCTTTTTGAGTGACCCCGATTCTGTCTTTATGTATGTCGTCTTTGGAGAGGCTCCAGTCTTGGTATCCCACACCCCACAGTCGTCTGCAAAACTACTCTTAACATTTTTGTCTCTTTTCAGTTTATTTGCCCTGTTGTTAATAACGAAATATTTGTTTTCCTTAACACCCTTTGGTATCTTGTCTAATGAACAGTCACCCTGTAATAGTAATGAATAAACTGCGTCGGTATCTAGAAATGCGTCGTCTAAGTCACCACAGTTTGTTTCAGTCTCAGTGACAGCGTCAGTAACGTTTGCAGACTTTATGTCAGTTGTGAGAATTTCTTCAGAGATGTCATGTTTGTCTGTGTCGGCCATTGAGTCATTGTCACTGTCAAAGTCAGAACTTAGTACGTCATATCTGTTCTCAGTAACATAGCTTGTTTGTGTAGCTGTTGGTGAATTGGTTTTTGTTTGGTGTTGTATATCAGGTATGCATGTTGGAGTTGAAGCGTGTTCAAAAGGAGAAAAATCCCTAACCATGGTATCTGGCGCTATGAATGTACGTGGACTTGGTAACAGTGGGACAAAATGATTTGGTGTCCATATTCTACCCTGTCTTGGAGGATTGAGGTTTGTCCACAGAATCTTGATAGGATTACCACTTTGATATTCCGTTTGTGCTAGTGTAGTGTTCAGCTGAACAAAAGCTAAGTCTTTAACTCCATTCACGCAGGGGTAGACAGACTTGATGGGTACCCTGATTACATTTGATAGTGCTGCCATCGTCCATATACTAGAATAGCCATTCCCTACACCAGCACAGTTGAGGCACGACTCGTCGTAGTCCGGCGAAAGAAGACTAAAACATGCACGTTGTTTATGGCGTAGAATTTGGTCTTTGTGAGCGATCATTTCCAGACAAGTTCTATATCTCAACTCTGTTGAAATATTCTCGTTTCCTACTAGAACCAATGACACAGAATTGAACAGACAGTCGCCATCAGCAGAAACTTTAACAGGCTTAAAGGAAGGCTCGCTAGTAAAATTTGATACCAATCTGTTTGCAACGCGGTCTACTGGATATGTTTTGCTCGTATCAGATGTTGTAGAAAATTGATGAGCTGCCAAAAAGGCATTTTCCCTTGAAGCAACATCTTTGAGTTTTGAAAAACTGTTTTCAGCAGCCTACAACATAAACGGGACGTAAATATAACATGTAACATTTGAATAATTCTTACTAAACGGGACGTAAATATAACATGTAACATTTGAATAATTCTTACTAAACGGGACGTAAATATAACATGTAACATTTGAAAAAAAATTTTTACTAAAAGGGGCCCTAAATAACAGTAACTTGAATAATTCTTTCAACGGGGCGAAAAATAACATGTAACATTTGAATAATTTTTAAAACGGGACTTTAAATATAAATTACTTTTGAATTTTTTATCAAAAAGGGGACGTAATATAACATGTAACTTTGAAAATTTTTATCTAACGGGACGTATAATAACATGTAAAATTGAAAACCCTTATCTAACGGACGTATATAAACAGAAACATACGGGACTAAATATAAATGTAACTTTGAATAATTTTTTACTAACGGGACGTAATATAACTGAAACATTTTTAATTCTTATCTAAGGGACTAATAAAGTAACATTTGAATAATTCTTATCTAACGGGACGTATATATAACATGTAACATACGGGACGTAAATATAACATGTAACATTTGAATAATTCTTACTAAACGGGACGTAAATATAACATGTAACATTTGAATAATTCTTACTAAACGGGACGTAAATATAACATGTAACATTTGAATAATTCTTATCTGACGGGACGTATATATAACATGTAACATACGGGACGTAAATATAACATGTAACATTTGAATAATTCTTACTAAACGGGACGTATATATAACATGTAACATTTGAATAATTCTTATCTAACGGGACGTATATATAACCTGTAACATTTGAATAATTCTTACTAAACGGGACGTAAATATAACATGTAACATTTGAATAATCCTTATCTAACGGGACGTATATATAACATGTAACATACGGGACGTAAATATAACATGTAACATTTGAATAATTCTTACTAACGGGACGTAAATATAACATGTAACATTTGAATAATTCTTACTAAACGGGACGTATATATAACATGTAACATTTGAATAATTCTTACTAAACGGGACGTATATATAACATGTAACATTTGAATAATCCTTATCTAACGGGACGTATATATAACATGTAACATTTGAATAATTCTTATCTAACGGGACGTATATATAACCTGTAACATTTGAATAATCCTTATCTAACGGGACGTATATATAACATGTAACATACGGGACGTATATATAACCTGTAACATTTGAATAATTCTTATCTAACGGGACGTATATATAACATGTAACATTTGAATAATTCTTACTAACGGGACGTAAATATAACATGTAACATTTGAATAATTCTTATCTAACGGGACGTATATATAACATGTAACATTTGAATAATTCTTATCTAACGGGACGTAAATATAACATGTAACATTTGAATAATTCTTATCTAACGGGACGTATATATAACCTGTAACATACGGGACGTAAATATAACATGTAACATTTGAATAATTCTTATCTAACGGGACGTATATATAACATGTAACATACGGGACGTATATATAACATGTAACATTTGAATAATTCTTACTAAACGGGACGTAAATATAACATGTAACATTTGAATAATTCTTACTAAACGGGACGTAAATATAACATGTAACATTTGAATAATTCTTATCTAACGGGACGTATATATAACCTGTAACATTTGAATAATTCTTACTAACGGGACGTTAGTAATAACATGTAACATTTGACTAATTCTTACTACGGCCGTATATATAATGTAACATACGGGACGTAATATAACATGTAACATTTTGAATAATTCTTACTAAACGGACGTAAATATAACACTGTAACATTTGCATAATTCCTTACTAAACGGGACGTAAATATAACATGTAACATTTGAATAATTCTTATCTGACGGGACGTATATATAACATATAACATACGGGACGTAAATATAACATGTAACATTTGAATAATTCTTATCTAACGGGACGTATATATAACATGTAACATACGGGACGTATATATAACATGTAACATTTGAATAATTCTTACTAAACGGGACGTAAATATAACATGTAACATTTGAATAATTCTTACTAAACGGGACGTAAATATAACATGTAACATTTGAATAATTCTTATCTAACGGGACGTATATATAACATGTAACATTTGAATAATTCTTATCTAACGGGACGTATATATAACCTGTAACATTTGAATAATCCTTATCTAACGGGACGTATATATAACATGTAACATACGGGACGTAAATATAACATGTAACATTTGAATAATTCTTACTAAACGGGACGTATATATAACATGTAACATTTGAATAATTCTTATCTAACGGGACGTATATATAACATGTAACATTTGAATAATTCTTATCTAACGGGAACGCTGACATTCATTGACAACTCTAAATGGTAATTATAAAAGAAATAAACAGCCAATGCTGCAAGTTGGCGTAAATAATGTATTAAACATGTACCATGAAATGGAAAACATAAACAATAACAGCAGATAATTACACAAAACAAAAAACAAAAAAACAAAAATTCTTCAAGATATGCAAAATAACACACTTAAAAATAGTGTAAATAATGTTGACATGGAATATAAGCAGATGTTAACAGATATATTTGATTTTTTTGAAGTTATAACACTTATAATCAAATACTATTACTAAAATTGATATGAATTGTTAACGACAACATGAATGATGTATACCACACCGCACATCTGCTTATATTTCTGTATTAATGAAGTAGGATATAAACTTACCAATTTGAGTCTGGCGAGTCCATGAAGAAAATCAAATTGCAATCCATCGGAACGACAAGATCTGCAGATGTACGCTTCAGGAGAAGACGTGAATGCCTCAAATTGAGTGGCAGTAATGGATTCACACTTAGAATGGAACCATGTATCACAAGATTCACAAAGTAAACTTTCAACATCATGTGTATTCAATTTGCAATTACCGCATGGCCATTTGGCCAGAGTGGTTTTCTTACCACGAACCATGGTTATTGATGTAACGAGCCACATTAGGTTAACTGTTTTATAGGCAAAATTTCCGATACGAAATTTGGTTGGTTGTAAGGAATGAGAAACCCTCTAAATTAAAATATAAACAATGTGTTGTTTAATTCAAACAAAATATGAATTCCTTCTTTTCTTAACAAAACGCAAGCTACACTTACGTACAACCTGTAAAAGCATATATTCGGAACTTTTTTGATGTGCAAGGAAACCATACGCGTCAAATCACAGGCAATTACCGGCGCGTGCCAATTAAAACGCCTGAAATCACAGACACCTGTGATGCTGTGACAGGTGTGACGAGTGGGATGACCGTAATTTCACACCTGGTAATTGTCTAGCGGTATACTAACCCACTCGTAGTGAGTACACGTAATTGTTCTAACATGATTGTACAAATATTTATGTATATACGACCTTTTTGAAGAGAAGACTTGCGGCACACGACTTGTCAACACGACTTTTCAACTAAATTCAAATTCATTTTTATTCTCTTTTCACATACTAACATGATTGATCTTTAGAAAAATGCTTATTTACGATATTTATTTATACAATTAAAGTAGTGTTCGCAGTTGAAACACGGCACTGTTTCACAGCAAAACATTTTCATTCTTATCTAGGAGGACAGATCACGTTATCAATTAATCTGATAAAAATACACATTTTCAACAATGAATTTATGACTAGTGCGAAATTTACAAAAAAAAAAAAAAAAAAAAAAAATTCTCTACCAGTAAAATATCTAAATAATTTTCAAAAATACAGTTATGCTTAAACATCACTAAGACATTTCTGTAAATACTGGTCATAAAGTCTGAACTTAATAACATGTTTTAGCTATACTGGTCCCATAAGTAACGCACCCCATGGAAAAGATTGGTCATCAAAATGATGACACTAAAAAATAAGTTTATACAGTTTATATTAAAAAGCACAAGGATCTCGATCAGTTTACGGTAATTCATCCAACGAAACAAGATTTGCAAAACAGTTTAATACGTTTATATAGTATTAGTCATAATTAGCCGTGATGGAGTCTTGGTTATACACTAGCGAATGGAGAATAAAAATAGCCCAATAACCGTTCTAATTTACCACTATATATATATATCTATATTTAATTGAGAGACTAAATATTTATGAACTACTTAGCTTCATCGTAATTTATCCACATCCTCATCGACATCATTAATTAACGTAAATAATTTACATAATTATACATCCAAGTATTCTATTCTCCAATTAGATTGCTATAACATAGATTTATTTGTATTCCACCACTGTTCATCACTTTTCACCATAATCTATCTTTTTGTCAAAATAATTATTTTCTGTTTATTATTATGAAACAGTATTGGTATCTCGACCACCATACTAATCACCAATATGCCGAACCTTAGAGGGAAACGAATTAATATAAGCTTTAAGCTTTTTCTAGGTCCCTCACCAATGTACAATTTGCAATGTATATGTACACTTGTATTGAATATAAATAAATATTGTTTAAACTAACTGTTCTAATTATATAAATATAAAATTATATAAATATATGATTTGTCAGTTTCTATATCTAAGACATTTTCATTGTGTAATTAAAACATAACCATATCAGTGATACCAACATGATGATTTAAAAGGAGTACTATCTATCTATATCTATAAAGCATTTAGATTGAGACTCCTGCAACAGTCATTAGAACCATGCAGGAATATACATATGTACGTCCCTGTTAGAACCGTTATGTATGTCATTATGGTATTGAGTCATGTGTTATAGTATACACGTGTTAAGTTTAAACTGTAATTTAATGATACAATGTAATTCAAAACAAGCAAAAGTCATTACAATAAAATTAACGTAAATGGATATTTTAGGAGTCTAAAATCTTACGAAGTACAGTAGCTATGTCTGTACATGGACTGTGATTAATATACAGTATTCATAAACATTGATAAGTATAGATACATTCTGAAATAAACGACCGTGATGATGAATAGGCACCAGTGCCTACTAGGAACGTAGGAACGTTCATATTCAAAACATATTTTCATTAAACCCACTGGTATATTAATGTAAAATATTATTTTTATTAATAAAATGTAAAACTTGTTTCGTAATTTGGTTATTTTGATCAGTGTACCCAAACCTATCACGTGTTTTGGTCTAAAAGAGCCAGAGAAAGATGGGCGTGGTTATGTTACACCCAAGACACGCATAAAAGGTGGCGTATCACGGTGTTTAAGTACATTAAGTAGAAGAAAGAAGACATCATGACCAAAGCAGTTTTATTCGGAAGCAGTTTCATCGAGCGGCTAAGAAGATTCTGCGACGACAACCTAGAGATACCCTGCACCACCATCTTTTGCGGCCGAGGAGGTTTACGGACCGACCGACTGGACCAACCCACTCTGGAAAAGGCATTGGCAGCAGCAGCAGACGAAGCCTTCATCCACGTCGGAGGAAACGACATCAACACGCGGTCCAGACCGAGAGAGATTTTCAACAGGATAGTTGAAATAGTTGACATTTTGCGCACCACCGGCATCAAACGGGTATGGGTTGCAGAAATTTTAACCAGGGGCAGATTCAAGCAACCAGGCATGAATAAGGCAATTTTCGAAAAACAGAGAGGGAAAATCAACGCTCTCCTGTCGAAGAAGTATGGTAGAAACTTCGTGCGGTTCCCGGATATTAAGTATCCAGAAGACTTTCATCCTGATCTGGTACACCTGGACAATACATTAACTACATCCAGGAATACAGGGATGAAGAAGTATGCCTCCAGGATCCGCCGATGTCTCAGCAGCCGCTGAATATAAATTTACAAAACGGCCCTTTTTAGGGCCAACCACTTCTCAAAAGAAGACCACTGACGCTCGAAATACGCAAACAATATTACATTAGAAAATAACATGATATGATTACTATTTTTTTTTTAAACTCACAAACTACATCGTGATTTTTTATTGTTGTTTTCCAATTGACATAGCTAACGCCACCTACCTCCCTCCTCCCTCCTCCTCCCGTTCTGTGGAACGCACTCCCTGAGGTCATAAAAACTAACCCCTCTATTATTAATC
Source organism: Pecten maximus (assembly GCF_902652985.1). Classification (NCBI taxonomy): domain Eukaryota; kingdom Metazoa; phylum Mollusca; class Bivalvia; order Pectinida; family Pectinidae; genus Pecten; species Pecten maximus. The sequence continues at coordinate 12,088,350 of NC_047032.1, forward strand.
TTAAAAAATTCCTCAATGCTGGCACTGAAACCGTACCCCTATATTACTATCGTTGTAAAACTAGACACAGTCAGATTCACCACGCACGACTCAGGATGCATTGTAGTTCTCTGAACAGTCATTTATATATACGCAATCTAGTTAACAGTCCCCTGTGTTCATGCAACTTATCTGACGAAACTACAGAGCACTTCCTTCTTTACTGTCCAAACTACCAGCACATCAGAATTCAATGTTTTAGAAACTTACCTCCCGACTACAATGTTAACATTTTATTATATCGTAACCCTGATATGCCAGACCAGTATAACGAAAATATCTTTGATATTGTTCAAACATTTATTATGCATTGTAAAAGATTCTAGAGTCACTGGTACACGTCTAACATCACATTCTTATAATGTGTGCTTTTTATATGCGTAATATCTATACGTACCGAAAACACCATACGATTCCATACCGCAGACCTGGTTACCGATATAAGGTTGTAAGGTTGTAATACAATTATTTCGGTTAATACATGTGCAAATATATTTATATACATATATATATATTAACAAATTAATCCTATCGGTAAATCCATGTAACAGTTTCCTCTTCTCAACCCCACACGCTTTCCTCCCCTCCCCGCACCCCCTCACTACCTGTATTAAATAATGTAGTCCACTTTGTCAGTACCGTCATTTTGCCAATATGTTACAACTTATGGAGACAGATTAATATAAGTACACTGTACTTGTTTCTGAATCCGATCATTTTCATTTATGTTGCTGTACTACATGTTGTATCGAATCACGAATAAAATACAATTTAAACTAAGAACAACGGGACGGCATTATTAGTAAGAATAAAGAAGTAAAAGAAAACATGACATTTTTTTTCAGTGCAAGCATTTCATCTTCTTCAAGAAAATTAAGCATGGGAAGGCATCTAAATATCATATGAAAGAGCTGAAAATATCTACCGGAGCTTTTCAAAACCGCCATAAAAATCATAAAACAATCAATGCAAATTAGTCAACATGTATTGATTATATAGTTGATAGTTTGTGTGTCTCAATACTTTTTAAACCACTTCCCTGTATTTGTAGGGCGTGTTTGTAGACGAATTTGTCATGTCGATTTTCTTATATAATTCGTACTTCAAATCAATTGAAATGGTCTAATTCTTTTAAATTGCATAGTATTCTAACAGAATTAGACCATTTCAATTGATATAATGTACAAAATCTAAAGAAAAGCTCACTCGTTAATACTTACGTATTATGTAATTATAAAACATTCGTAATTTTCTTTTATTTCTATTTTTCATATGGAATATACATTTGTCACAGTAGTCATATATTGCAGACATGATTTATAGGCGAATACTGTATTGGAATTACATGTATTTTTGTTGTTGGCATGACAACTACATATGCATTTTTGGTGTTGTTCAAATATATCTTTTTTTTTCTTTTTTTTTTTCAAATTGTTATAAAAAATACACGTGAACAATTACACCTTGTTTCTTTTGATTCTTATTGATTCTATTTG
>NC_047032.1:13467184-13484232 GCF_902652985.1 Pecten maximus
ACAGTGTGAGCGATTAGTTGACAATTTTATTATTGTGCTAGAAACATGTCATGCGACTCACATTTGTTAGATATAGTATTAATTTCACTCTTGTAAGTTAATTTTCAAAGGTTACAAAATATCCAACAAACACTAGTGTAAACTCTGTACATGTATATACTTCCTCGTGCACTTGATTATTTCGGCTGATATGACACATACATACAACAGTGTCTATTTCCGACAATTTAAGCCCAAACCGGATATCAAACATGTTTTGATACTGATATGAGGACACGCTGTATTTTGGAATCAATATTTTTAAATGACCTAAAAGAGGAGGCCGGAGTACCGACCATCAAACAAAATGTATTCCCAAATGGCTTTTAATCCCTCACTCTAACACAAATAAGTGTGGCTTATTGGCAATCTGACGTAAATAAAAAGTTCAAGGTTTCGACTTTGTACTTTTAAGGTAATCTGACCTGAAGGGTCAGGATGACCGTTTAACCATTAACATTTCATCGTCCATCAAAATTGTGTAACATGATTTAAAATTCTTAACTCCCTAAGATCGCAGAATAACACTATTGGAACAAGTTGTTTAAAAGATGATTAGCAACAGCACTTGATCATTAAAAATCTCGTTTCATCATTAAAAATCTCGTTTCGCCTTCATTTCAAAATGTAATTATATACTCCTTAACATAGACAGGTAGGAATACAATCTAATGGCTTGAAATAAATTGACAGATTAAAAATCTATGCACTCTAGTCATGCTAATTCGGACATATAGAATTTATTCACTTCCAAGATTCTGGAAGTAGTCATTTGATTGGCTAATCCAAAAGGTCATCCTGACGTGACCCCTTATTGGATGTTGTTAGATGTTCATGTAACGTAGTGATAATAACCATCTAGATTTTAATTAGATTGGTAGGAATAGACTGAAGAGTGTTAAAGTTCTCAAAAATAATGTGAAGCTATTCTTAATCTTTCTAGGGATCTTCTGAGATCGTAATTAACTTGTGCCATTGTACATTTATTTATCTGTCACCCAAATTGTATTTAAACATGTATTGACAACAAATACAATCAAATTCAAATTGTATGATAACATTGTATTTTATAAAGGGTGTATTCAACAGAGTATCATCATACATGTAATGTTTCAAAACATGTTGCCTTCTGTACAGGCCTTACATGATGTACTTTAAAGTATATATCTAGTTATAGATTTAGTAACAGAGAACTTGATTTTGACCTTATTAAAGGCTGTTCGTAAACCCATCATGTGCGTCAGTCTCAGTGTATCATCAGGTGAAATTTCATAAAGTTTTATCATCTGTAGTGAGCCGCAGATGATACTTTTTGACAGTGTATTTTGGATTGTATTTTTAGTAACCTTGGTTTTTAACCCCTATTGCACATCTGCACGTCACAGTGTAACATCATATTAAGTTTCAATGAAAAACAGCACAAACACATTTCAGTTGAAAGTATGGATGACCGGTCAGACTGATAGATAAACTGGCATAGGTTCACTGCCATAAAGCCAGAAAAACACATAAGTAATACATTTTGACGGCAGAATATGGAGCCTGTGATCTCTTGATTTCTATCTCAAGTAAGAGTAACCTTGACTTTGAACCTTGAAAGGTAAAAATAAATCCCAAGCAAGCACTTTCAATAAGAAAACACTGTATGAAGTTTAAGATCGATAAGCCCCAAGGAAAGCCATGTTACTGAGAGGAAACTGATTTTCTATTTATAGTAACAGTGGCCTTGACCTTTGACCATTCAAACTGTAAATCAATTTTAAGCAAATACCCGGTACTTTACGTATGGAAGTACAGAAAAGTTTTTTTAAAGCTAGATTGGCCAAAGCAAACTCTAGATTTTGCATGTAAAGTGATTTGTTTATTTAACTTTGGTAACAGTGACCTTGAATTTTGATGCTGAAAAGCAATTATAAGCAAGCTGTTTCAATAAGGAAGCATTCTATGAAGTTTGAGGTAGATCATTTTAAAGTATTATTTTGATTGGCAAAAGCAAAGTTATTGCATGGAAACTTATTTTCTATATTTAGCAAAAGTGAACATGACCTTGACATTTGACACAGAAAAGCAATCCCAGGCAAGAACTTTCAATAAGAATACACTGTATAAAGTTAACGTTTGATCTGCCCAAGGAAACTTAAGTTATTGCATGGAAATACAAAGGTTTCAAATAGAAACGACATTGACCGATATTCAAGGTCACATGGGTTGAACAAAACTTTACTGGAACATCTGATTAAATAAACACCTACATTTGTAGAATTAATTCATTATTCAGCTATTTGATTACTGGTATGACACCAGAAAAAGTTTGCCAAAATAAAGTTTGCCAAAATAAATGACCTTGACTCATATTCAAGGTCACATCATCCATGTTTGTATTCTGGTACAATTGGTACATAGTGTTTGATCTGGTCCATTCCGTCAAAAAGACTAGGTTGTAGGCTAATGACATTGTGGCATCTATCTGTCTGTTCTGTTTTATCTCCTGTTTCACACACAATCTCTCCTGTCTAAAGCTGATAATGATGTCATTTCATTGTTCCTCTGACATCACTGTATTGTTTCTTTCTCCTCTGACGTTGCATAGAAATTGTTGGTCACACAAAGGATGATTTTTTTTGTCATGGGTGGTAACATGTCATCTGGTAAACTTTAAAATAGAGAGGAATTCTGGCCCTGATCTTCTCGATAAAACTGTCCACATCTTATAACCATAACCTTTCATTATATCCTCTATTTCCTCTGAAAGAGAAACATTAAGTATCTGATAAATTCTCCTATACCTCAATAGGTCAGCACACAAACGAGTCAATTCTTGTTCAGTAGGTAACTAGGTAAGTAATTATACAAATACAATTTTGGAAAAATTTCAAATAAATGAAAATCAGACTTATTGATTTTGATATCTTCAATTTAGAGGAGATAAACAACTTTTAAAATTCAGATGTGTGATTCTTTATAAAATTTTCTGGGACAGTAGCCAGTCTACCTGATCAGCAGTGATGTTGATTTCACACCAGTATATCAAATAGTGAACATATTCAGTAACTTGGAATCATACTGAAACAAATGCTTCACTACTTGTACATGTATATATATTTGTACGGCAAACAGCCAATGCCTAGAAATAAGTCACCATTAAAAAAGACTTTAACTATCTTGTAATAAGCCCATTCCCCAATCTGCAATCTTTTATCAATCTTAGATAACTTTTGTGTTAGTGGGACAGTGAAGCAAAGATAATATGAAAAGAATCAATAATTGAAAAGCTTTAAACTGACCACACACATTCATTTTTTTTATTATACAATTGGCTATATAATACAGCCTCTATTGCTATTACTACAGGTTTCAAGGTTTCTCTTTATACGCGAAACTTTCAATGTACATACCTGCCTTGTTTTCCTTAATAATGACAAGGTAGAAGATTCCCTGAGGTGAAAGAATGTCAGGAATTTGTGGGAAGAGTCTGTCCATCACCTCTCGACCATGACAACCTCCTGCCCATGAAGCTTCTATACCACTACTACCTACCTGGAAAAGACAAATATCACATATGCCATGATATACAAAAATGATTCTTGACTATTTGTATCAATCGACATGTCAAGTACAGCACTTGACAATTTAACCTCATACTTTTGGCATGGGTTATCTTGAGGTGGTTTGTGTCAAAATTTAGAAACCGTAATGGTGTGGCATGTCATCAAACACATTTCCTTAACATTTTTCCTCTCTTTACATTATTGGTCATATATTCTATTAGTATATTGTTTGATACTTTGGAGTGACCTCTTTTTCAGAATAATTCACTGAAAATAATTTACAAGTAGCACTGTTGATTTCCCCTTTCAATCTCTTATTTATCTCCCCTTTCAATGCCTTACTGATTTCCGTCAATCCCTTACTTAGCTCCCCTGCAATGCCTTATTGATCTCCCCCTTTCAACCCCTTACTTATCTCCCCTGTCAATCCCTTACTGATTTCTCTTTAATCTCTTACTTATCTCCCCTGTCAATACCTTACTATCTCCCATGTCAATACCTTACTTATCTCCTCTGTCAATCCCTTACTTATCTCCCCTGTCAATCCCTTACTGATTTCTCTTTAATCTCTTACTTATCTCCTCTGTCAATCCCTTACTTATCTCCTCTGTCAATCCCTTACTTATCTCTCCTGTCAATCCCTTACTTATCTCCCTTGTCAATCCCTTACTTATCTCCCCTGTCAATACCTTACTATCTCCCCTGTCAATCCCTTCTTATCTCCCCTGTCAATACCTTTCTATCTCCCCTGTCAATCCCTTACTTATCTCCCCTGTCAATACCTTATCTCCCCTGTCAATACCTTACTATCTCCCCTGTCAATCCCTTACTTATCTCCCATGTCAATACCTTACTATCTCCCCTGTCAATCCCTACTTATCTCCCCTGTCAATACCTTACTTATCTCCCATGTCAACCCCTAACTGATTTCTCTTCAATCTCTTACTTATCCCCTGTCAATCCCTTACTTATCACCCCTGTCAATACCTTACTTATCACCCGTCAATACCTTACTTATCACCCCTGTCAATCCCTTATTTATGTCCCCTGTCAATACCTTACTATCTCCCCTGTCAATCCCTTATTTATGTCCCCTGTCAATCCCTTACTTATCTCCCCTGTCAATACCTTACTTATCACCCCTGTCAATCCCTTATTTATGTCCCCTGTCAATACCTTTCTATCTCCCCTGTCAATACCTTACTTATCACCCCTGTCAATACCTTACTTATCACCCCTGTCAATCCCTTATTTATGTCCCCTGTCAATACCTTACTATCTCCCCTGTCAATCCCTACTTATCTCCCCTGTCAATACCTTACTTATCTCCCATGTCAACCCCTAACTGATTTCTCTTCAATCTCTTACTTATCCCCTGTCAATCCCTTACTTATCACCCCTGTCAATCCCTTATTTATGTCCCCTGTCAATACCTTACTTATCACCCCTGTCAATCCCTTACTTATCTCCCCTGTCAATACCTTACTATCTCCCATGTCAATACCTTACTTATCTCCCCTGTCAACCCCTAACTGATTTCTCTTCAATCTCTTACTTATCCCCCTGTCAATACCTTATTTATCACCCCTGTCAATCCCTACTTATCTCCCCTGTCAATACCTTACTATCTCCCATGTCAATACCTTACTTATCACCCCTGTCAATACCTTACTTATCTCCCCTGTCAACCCCTAACTGATTTCTCTTCAATCTCTTACTTATCCCCCTGTCAATCCCTTATTTATCTCCCGTCAATACCTTACTGATCTCCCCTGCAAATGCATTATCTCCCCAGTCAATCCCTTACTTATCACCCCCCCCCCCCCCCACCCCCCACCCCATCAATGCCTTATTTATCTCCCCTGACAATCCTTTATTTACCTCCCCCACTAATCCCATATTTACCTCCCCCACCAATCCCATATTTACCTCCCCCACCAATCCCTTATTTACCTCCCCCACCAATCCCATATTTACCTCCCCCACCAATCCCATATTTACCTCCCCTGACAATCCCATATTTACCTCCCCCACCATTCCCATATTTACCTCCTTCACCAATCCCATTTTTACCTCCCCTGACAATACCATATTTACCTCCCCCACCAATCCCATATTTACCTCCCCTGACAATCCCATATTTACCTCCCCCACCAATCCCATATTTACCTCCCCTGACAATCCCATATTTACCTCCCCCACCAATCCCATATTTACCTCCCCTGACAATCCCATATTTACCTCCCCTGACAATCCCATATTTATCTCCTCCACCAATCCCATATTAACCTCCCCCACCAATCCCACATTTACCTCCCCCACCAATCCCATATTTACCTCCCCTGACAATCCCATATTTATCTCCTCCACCAATCCCATATTAACCTCCCCCACCAATCCCATATTTAACTCCCCTGACAATCCCATATTTACACTCCTCCACCAATCCCATATTAACCTCCCCCCACCAATCCCATATTTACCTCCCCCATCAATTCTGTGTTTACCTAACCTTCCAATCTCATATTTACCTCCCCTGACAATCCCATATTACCTCCCCTTACCTCCCCCACCAATTCTGTGTTTACCTAACCTTCCAATCTCATATTTGGCACCCCATAAATAATTGACTTACTTCATCTGAGGGTGTAACAACATATGGAGGGTTGAATAGTAATACATCCACCTGGTTTTTAAGTCGAGGTCTCAGGCAGCCAACCTAACATTAAAAACAAAACAATAGTAAAACAAAAAAAATGTCACAATTTAACTGCTGGTTGTCTTCCAATGGCGAAATGTGAAGAAGATGAAAACAATATTTTAGTAAACCTTATTCATTTCAAGGTCTTCATTATGAATACTATAAGTTCTTAGTTCACCGTTTCTGTTGTCCTTCAAACTATTGTCTCATGTGATCTTAATGCAATGTACACTTACCCTCAATGACATTTTTTACCAACAACTTATTTTTTATATTACACACATAGTCTTGACCTATTAGCAATGATCATAAAAACTAATATGTTACAATTCTCTAAAATACAAACAAAAGTTTATGCTGGAGGGACGGATGTCGCCGTACCATAATACATAAAATAAAGCATTAAAGTTCATTCTGATCTTCATTGATATGATTTTTTTTATACTTTAATCTTACACCTCCGAGAAATCTCAATAGTGTACAGAGCTTTTTTATGCTAAATGATCACTTACTAATTTATGGTTATGTTTTTCAAATATTTACCAAATCTGTAAGAACTGGCTGAACAGTGACACCATTCTGTTGAGCTGTCTTCTCAGCTGCCTGTGCAGCCAATGGGTTGATGTCTGTACACCTAGCACATAGATACAGTCATATTATACTAATACATAACAAACGAAAGTGCTCATTTAAACGAGGCATCGCAAGCGAAAAAAATCCCCTTGCATGTACCTGCTGAATTATTTTATAATTAATAAGACTTGAGGCCAACATGATGAGGTATTCTCATTCTTGACTATATTATAATGAATATCTGCATAAAAATGAAGCCGCTAGATTTTAATAGTAACAGATAGATATATATAGTAACAGTAGCCTTGTAATTGATTTTTGCATCATTTAACCTGAACTCTTTCAATGTATTCTCATATTTGACCAAAGGATAAAGTTTGATTGAAATCTGGTTAAAAATGTAGTTGCTGACAAAAGATAAACATACTATATGACTTAGACACATGTACAAACGGAACTCTATATTCCCTCCCCGACATTGTCATGAAGGGGTTATAACTATTAATAGTTTGCACACCTATGGATTTATAGATATCTATAACCATTAACAAAGTGATTATACTCTACACAAAAGTACTAAAAGTTGATTACAGGAAAAAGAGATATATTCCTCGAATTCAAATGCTGGAGAGATAGGATCTATCATTAAATTAGTTTTAATCAAGTTAACATAAGTCAGAAATGTCAGAGAAGCAATTTAATTTAAACTTTCAAAAATATAATTTAGTCAGAAATGGAAGTAAAGCAAATAAATGTATTCCGCTTTGCAAATTGCAGATTCATAGTCTGCAAAGTGTTTTCTTGTGGTAGTCCGAATGATTAAGACTTTCATCCTCTTCCTACGGTAAAGAGGAAAGATGCCTTATTTGGACAGGAACGATACCTTGTAGTCAGAATCTTTCGGACTATCTTTTGGTTGTGACCTACCAATACATGGCAGCGGTGGGTCCCAACATTTTCGCCAGAAAGGTTATACATACTCCTGACCCGCATCCTATCTCCAGGCAGCAAGCTGGTCTGTAAGTCAGATTGGAATAAACCAGTTTTTTCTTTAAACATTCATGAATTCCATGTAAATATGTTTTATCTACCCCAGTATATTCCAATATTACCATAAATGTATCATTTATGATATATTTATGATTTTATATATTCACTGGTAAAATGTAACGCGACATTATACAGTAAATATGTAAATACATTGTACATTAATATTCTTAATGCAACATTTTCCACATAAATTTGTTTTTAATATTAAAAAATTCTTTCATTTAACAATTTTCCACATGATTTGCAAACTACAGTACTATATATACAGGGTGTTTCAATTTATCTCCTACATTCTAAATTGACTTTTCTCAGTCACTACTCATCACAATGAAAAGCTTTATACACCATATGTTACCATTGATAGTAAATTCTTCAAAGTTGGGAAATTTGATGTCATATATATAATGTCACATACGACTCAAAGAACAGGCATTCTCAATGATGGATATGTCTGACAAACATATGGCAGAAGCAGTAAAACTGTTTCATCAGATTAATTATAAAAGTGGTCAGATTTATGCGTAAAAAGTATCCAGAGATGCTGAGGATGTCAATAATGCAGATTAATCGCATAATAAGGAGGATCAGTTGCTGATGGACGGTATGCAAACAAGGGGAGGCCTAATGTGCTCGCTCTAAGGAAAGTATTAGAACAGTAAATTAAAGTAAAAGTCTGTGCAATAAGTTTTAAAGGACATAGACAGTGATAACCAGTATCTCTAGTGTCTACAGGATACTTAAATTTGATTTGCACTTGACTGCATATCGCATTTCAATTATGCAGCACCTGAAAGATACTGATTTATTCTCGGTTGGCATAAATTTGCGATGTGGATTATATATAGAGCAGCCGCAGACATTTCCGCAGATACCGTTTGGTTTTCAGATGAGGCTCATTTCCACCTACATAATGAGGTGAACAAGCAGAATTTCACTTCAGATTCTGGGGGTCTGAAAAACCACAGTTCTATATAGAGAAACCCCTACATAATGTTAAAGTAACCGTTTCAGTGGCTTTTAGTTCAACTTAATTATTGGCCCATTTTTCTATGAGGTCAGGACACAAATGGCAATTCCATGACAGTTAACTGTGATTGCTGCCTCCAGCTTCTTAAAAGAAAATTCTTACCAGCCTTGCAAAAAAAATCTCATAACATTAGATCAATGTGGTTTCAATATAATGGAGCAACACTACATACAATGGTTGTATTTAATTTTTGGAAGGAAGATTATATTGTCAAGACCCATAAAGAGTGGTCGCCACATTCACCTGACCTCAACCCTTTAGATATCTTTCTGTGGAGTTATCTTAAGAAAATGCATTAGTGATTAAGAATTTTAGATGTAGAATGGATCTTGTCGCTGCAAAATTGGACGTCATTTAGAGCACTTGGTATAAAAAGGTACCTTTTTATTAACCAACAGTTAAATATTTAATACCCTTTTCAGTATGGTCAGTTAGATATATGAGAATAAGATTTAGAAAATGTGCTTTCATGTGGTATATTTTTTTATTACCTGTGATCAAAATGAAATGAGTTATTGGGATTAAGAAAATATCAGGTGTGTATATATGTAGGTTCTATATGACTTAATTCAAGTTTCCTCTGGCCTTAAAAACAGAATTCTATAGGTCAGATATGCCCAAATCTGGTGTCAGGACTAGATGTAGCCAGAGTTTCCTCTGACCCTAACACCAGACTTATATCTGTCATATATATGCCCGAGTCTGGCATGTACATTTTGTTTGTGGCATTTAACAATAAGAATTTCATACTTCAACGCGCTTTATGAATTCATGAACAGTATCGAAAGTTGATATTATCAAACATCTATAACATTATAATATTAACTTTAAAAGTAAACTAACTTTTCGTATGGAAGTGCCAATGTAACCGACAAGAAAGCAAGCTATAAATTGATACACATGCACGTGTTCATCAAAACATCCCAGTTCTAAAAAGTCTGGTCAACTTCCAACCTGGATATCGACAGATCTATGGAATTGTACAAGAATTATTTTACTTTGTTTCTTTGATGTAGTCGTGCTCTTTAACCAGTGCATCAAGGAACAGAAATGTATCTTCTGCCGGTTCATACACGTGCTCAAAGTCTCCTTGTCGTAAGTGTGAGATGTCCGGAGTAGAATATTTGTCGTCTGACATTTTGCTCCAGTTTTCTGGTGTTTTTGACAGGAGATTTTACGCAAGGGCGACAACTCCAGTGGAAGCCGCTCTTGGTGTACATTTGCACCAGTTTTCTGTTAGTTCAGAAAATATCAAAGAGTGCGAAAATCATTCATTTCTGTATAGGAGATATTTACCTTTGAAAAATAGAGAATATATTTTTAATACGAAAATAATTTGTAGGTTCAGTAAGTTTGTTTTTTTTCGTGAGAAGACACAAAAAAAATCAGTTTATTATGCTTTGTTTTGGCTCAAATTAGAAGTCGGTCGTTTTAACTGATACATATTTAAAGAAAGGGCTACGAAATCTACATTTGCATACATCAACACATCAATATCAACTTTGTACTGAAGATCACGGGCATGCACACTTTCGAGAATTTGTTAATTATATAATTACTCGTGGTGAAATGCTTGATTTTTTGTTTGTTTAGGAGTGGTATGCTACCCCGTGTGTAAGATCAGTGCTGAATAAGTCGGAAATCTTGGGACAGTTATAGGTTCCAGAGACGGATGGTGTATGGAAAGAAAGATCGAGCAAATATAAATTGAGGGAACGAGCTAGATTTGTTTTCTTTTTGCTTTTTTGTTTGTTTTAATATAAACTTTATTTTATTCATTCAATTCATACATATACAATACACAATCATACAATCATAATGTGAATAGGATTCGGAAACAAGTATAAGACTTATATTTATCCGTTTCCTTTTATGACACATTGAGTAAACGGCAGCAAGTGGGAGAATACGTAAGTGAGCAATGTAATACTTGAATAAATGAAAAATGGGGAAATTCGGAAAGAAGACAGATGAAAAGACCAGAAGAAAAAGAAGAGGAATGTCATGCCATGACATGAGATATACAACCTGCTGTAACAGCTGTGTACTTGGCAAACAATAAAGAATAAAAAAAATAAAAACAATCATTCAAATCTTTTAGAAATAATTATAAATTCTTGAACACTGGAAAAAATCAAAAGATTTTCATCATACGTGAGTTCGTTATCACCGAAGAGTAGTATTTCAGTTGATAAGGGATAGTTTATAGCACTAAAACAACGTAAGCGAAACTGTGCGAAAAGTGGACAACGTAATGAGAAATGTTCGTTGGTCTCATCTTCATGATTACACATGCATATAGGACTATCTATAAGATTTTTATGAAATAAATAAAATTTTAGTGGACTGCACTCCATCCTTAATCTTGCATGGTGAATCTGACCCAGTCTATTACCGCTAAGGAAGTTATGTGGAATTTGTGGCGTGGTTTATTCAAATGACTTTTCAATTTAGTTATGGACGGATCACTTTTGATTGCATCTGGCAAGGAATTCCACAAAGGGATTACAGATGGCAGGAAGGATTTCATGTAAAGACTTGTGCGACAAGGAGGAGGGCGAAAGTTATTTCCAACACGAGTATTGTGATCATGGATGCTATTATTACGTCGAGGAAGAATTTCTTGTAGATACTGAGGAAGGAGACCGTGAACCATTTTATGGAAATGAATTATTTTGTGGTGTTTACGTCTTTGCTCTAAGGGAAGCCAGCCTGTTTCAAGATAAAGTTTTACTCTACTTGTGAGTTTAGTTCCGCCAGTAACTATACGCGCTGCCTCTAATTGGAGATTTTCTAGCATGTCAGACTGAGTTTTTGTAAGGTTATCCCAAACAATGTTCCCATATTCAAAATTAGGTCGGATAAGAGTAAAATAAAGAGTTTGAAGGGAAGTACGATCTAAAGTGAATTTGAATCTGCGTAAAATATTCAATTTTGGTGAAACCTTGGATATGATCAAGTTGATATGATCAGTTGTTTGTTTTGTTAGTTTGTTTGTTTTTTGTTTTTGTCAAGGAAATGGTTTGAAGGGATTATCCATCTTTTTTTTGTTGTTTCGCATGAATAAGACGCTGTGTAGTTGTAGGCGTACATGACAGCTCTCCACTTGTTTACCCAATATTTTGTTCTGGCAATTTTGTTTACCTCAGTCCTAGTAACAATTGTAGCTGGGGGTCGTACAGATACGTGTTTTTGTAAGCCACGTTCTTCGATTTTGTTGTTGTCAGCTTCTATATTTCTGCGTGTAGATCTGAGTGTTTTTAGCCTAATACTTGTTGATATGTATATATATATATATATATGTTCCATGAGGAATCAGACACGATGAGCCCTAAATGTGTTGCTGTTTTGACGCCCTTAATTAGTTTTTGGTCGCGTAATATGCATTTTTATGCTACAATATATATATATATAAGTTTCTTTTACGTGGCATTGTTAAAATTTCACATAATTTGGATTAAAAGCCATCATCCAGCCGTTTTCCCAACTATTTTAGGACAGTTTAAGGTTTTTAAGCCAGCTTCTGAAGCTATATATCTATTACAGAATTATCGTCACAAAATAAGCGGACTTGCCTTTTCATAGAATCTGGGAGGTTAAATATCAGAAACGGATGCGGGCGCAAACGGAGACGTTTTGGTGGGAAGCTAAATTAATTAAACTCGGAAAAAATGACACTTATTGGTGTTCTTTATATAGGGTGTCATTTTTACCGAATTTTAATCAAACCTTCAAACTCATAAGGTAATAATAAAGTATGTTATGTTATTAAACCCCCCTTTACTCACTATCCCCTTTTCTGTGACTATCATGAACCTCACCACCTTGCCTATAGCCCCACGTGCCAAATCTTTTGTGTCCGTCGGTTTAGGAAGGTACTGTAAAACGGACTTATATCTCCTGTCTGGATTTCAAAGTTCCCGAGCTCATAGCGAAAACCCTGTTTCACATGAAAACTGCGAAAATAAAATAATCATGCAACCAACATATTTTTTTATTAAACAAAATAACTTCAAAATTAAAACGTATTATTTTTTCTGAAATGTCGTCTGTCGTCTGGTGAACCGCAGATTCCGCCACTGTGAGAGTTATCGCTCTTTACACGGGACTAATATTACCCGTAATGCTTTAGTTTTTCTTTTGAAGTATGTATAATAAACAAAACATATAATCTACCCTCCTAGTGTCATCTTTATATATATACATAGGTAAATCCTGGATACTACCTACGTAAACATACTTATCAATTACAAAAATAAATGAATATTTTAATAAATAAACCACGTTCGTTAGTTTAGTTGGTTTAATCGACTTTCGTGATGTAGTTCGGCTGATCAGTATGATAATATTTTGGCCAAGGCTCTGTGTATTGGGTGGGGTCTTTTTGGTGCCACCTGGCAGGGTAAATCTAGTCTTCCCGGGAGTTGTGTCCCTTTGTAGGTCGACATGTACACTGTATCCATTCTTCTAATATATTCCTCCATATGTCGACCTTCAGGAGTAAAGGAAACAATCAGTTCACATATTTAATTGTCGGTGGGAATGAAATGACCATATGTGTTTTAAAAAACTCACCGTCTTATCAAAATTTGGAAACAGCATATGAGAATAGCAGGGACTTGACACAAACCCCTAATTCAGGGTCCATACAAGTATTCATGCATGTCCATGTAAGTTCCCGGTCTGTACCAAATCTCTAATATTTAAGCAATGAACAGTGGTTTTAATGTTGTTATAGTCGATATGGCAGCAATATGTATGGTGGGCAAATGGCATGGGAACCCGTTAGGGTTGCTACATTTGCCCACCATACATCTTGCTGCCATATCGACTATAACAACATTAAAACAACTGTTAAATACTTACATTTACATTGTTTTACCATTTTCGTCAACTTTGAAAAAAACTAAACCAACACAAATCACATTGATATTGACGACTTAAACGTTTTAAACATTTTCCAATCCCTCACATGCATTTTCCTAAGAATAATAGTTAATGCAAACCTTTTTAAAATAAAAATCAAACAAACTAAATATATAGTTTGATATATTTACACAAAGGGTGTGTCTATTGCATGGAATTTTGTTTTCATCTGATGTTGAATAATTGTTCATGAAGCGTATAGGTTTTAAAATTCATCAGCTAATATAAAACTTATATCTGTGACATTTTATCAAGTCAACTGCCATCACACATACCTGTCAGTCTAGTTTGTGTAGCAACTGTTTTCGTTTTTGACTTCTCAAACAATTCCTGTTTTTCGATCGCTTTCCTGTGAAGGAACAACACGATATAATGTAAATAAAACCGTAATTACGAAGAGATATGTAATTTGATAAAAAGTCTTAACCAATAGGTACATTCTTTAAAATAGCATTTCCCATAAGAAACCATTGCAGAATTTGAGAAAAGTCGTTCTTCTTAAAATCCAATAATGCTAGCTTGTTCCTTAAATAATTTCATTAATTTGAGGAACTTGCTAAACTCGACGATAAAAATCAACAATCAACCTTGTTTAAAAAAAAAAAAAAACCGTCAAGGGAGGGTCGCAATTATGATGATGTAATTCTTAAGAAGATTTTTTTCGCCAAACTCAACAAGGATATTGTGAACCAGAAATAAAATCCAGTCATTTCGCGGAATATTGGTCTTATTCGAATACTTCATCAAATGCTCAAGTATATAGCTAATCATGAAGAGTGTTCCCACCGAAGCTCTTATAACAAAAGAACGTTCCTAAAGGTGGGATGCGATAATCATGATCGACCAAAAGTTCTTTTCAGTTCTTCAAAATCCACCTTTTATTAAACAGCAATACTACTGCAGTCCCGTTATAATAGTACATGTATTAGAAATAGTTGTAAAAAAGTTGTCAAATTAAGCTAAGTTGAACATCTGGCCGAGCAATATAATGTTGTTTACGATGTAAGTACGGATAGCACCTTCCTGAATTTTGATGGCGGAGTTCTTACAACATTTTCGATAATTCGTGATTTAGAAACGATGTGACTACTCTCACCTGTACATTTTGTTGTACATCCATATTCCCAGACAAATCACTCCGATTAGAACCAATAAAATGACGAACACAAGAACAATTAGTGCCAAGATTGTCTTCCCGCCTTCACCGTCAAAAACGGAAGTAGATGGCGTCGTAACTTTTGGCGGAACTCTAAGAGGAGGATGATGAGAAGAAGCAGGACTGGTCGAAATGGTACTCCCGTTATTTGGGGACGTCTATAAGAAGAAAAATGTCAAAAATGTGTCTGATAGTGAATACAAAATACATACATGTATAGATAAAGATTTAAAAGTATGTCTTCTAGATTTTTTTTATTTTATTAAAATATTAATTTGAAAAAAAAATCAATTCATAAATTAAAACTGCAACAGAGAATATAGACATTAAAACTAATTCTAATTCAAAATCGACAAATCCATGGCAAGGAGAATAAGACCAGGTGTACCGGCGGTCAACCGTCTTCTGCTTCATCAACGATACCCGCCATACAAATCGAGGTCACTGCGACACCCGCCATACAAATCTAGGTCACAGCGACACCTGCCATGCAAATCGAGGTCACGGCGACACCCACTATACAAATATAGGTCACGGCGACACCCGCCATTCAAATCTAGGTCACGGCGACACCCGCCATACAAATCTAGGTCACGGCGACACCCGCCATACAAATCTAGGTCACGACGACACCCGCCATACAAATCTAAGTCACGGCGACACCCGCCATACAAATCTAGGTCACGGGGACATCCGCCATACAAATCTAGGTCAAATCTGGGTTACGACACATTTTCCAAATCAGAACAAGATTGAAAACATGGATCGAATTAAAACTCTCACGTCAATGTAATTAGCAAACTTTATAAATAATATGATTATCGTTCTATATTATAATCATATTTTACGCATGTATAATGTAATGATTTGAATTGCTAACGTAAATTCTGACGTCACGAAAGAGACAAGTAAATATCGTCACATCTTTCCATAGTATGATGTTACCATTGTGACAAATGAGGCTAGAATCAAGATTGCGATTTATTTTGGATTATTTTTCTTTGTTTTTTGTTTGTTTTTTGTTTTTTGTTTTTAGTTTAGTTATCTTTTATGGTCAAAAACCAATGGACTATAGGTAGAAGATAACACATATAAACCCCTTCGCTCTATATCGTAGCATCGACGCATAACATACATGAGACATTATGAACAAACTACATATATAGGATAAAGGCAAGGATAGGGTGAAATGAGACTTGGAACAGTTTTTTTTTCAGATATCATTCTCGGCCTCCATCAGCTGTCAAGCTATCCCTATACCATCTACTAACGTTCAGAATCATACCTGTACTTCAAGACTTACCGAAAGAGCATTTATTTCAAATTTCCAAAAATCAATTATTGAATAATTAAGGAAAATTAACTACGTGTAGTTAATATATGTATATTTTTGGAGTTCATGGAGCTACATTTTTTAAAATATCGAGTTTACTCCCTAGCTTCTTCTTGAAAACGATCAACGTTTCTTGTAAGTTCGTATATCAATCTTACTTACCGATGACATTTTGAATATCCTTCAAAACAAAAATAATCCAATGTATTATTCGCTTGTAAACAATGACGTCCAAATCTGTGAAAAGCAGAGTTATTTCCCTTGAGAAGGCTAGCGCAATATTGTGTTCAGTTAATGATTGGAGGAAATGTTCGAAATAGTTGGAATGGAAGGAGATATATCGATTTTTCATCATTTATTTTTAATTAATTGCATATACATTGTATATCCGCTACAGCACGAGCGTATCCAGGAACTATCCACATGAAATATTAGTTAATGTAAACGTAGATAATCACACGTGTATGCAAAATTGGAAAACATTTACACTTGCTTGGCCTTAGTCTTTGATAAGCACTCGGACCATATGTGTGTAATAGGAGTTTATACTGTAGCCGACTTTGATAACTGTTAAAAGTCCCGGCATTCTTTGATAATATACTACTTGAATACATTCGCGCGATAACGTTTGTTGTTCAGAGTCAGCGAAATAATGATAAATTGTGCTGACTTAAAAAAAAAACGTTTATTTAAAC